>NW_015112831.1:405791-454816 GCF_001443285.1 Poecilia latipinna
TATAAGGCCCCTGACGCACAGGGGTGTTGTGTGATTTTGAGTTTCTTTGTATGGCGGGCCCACCTTTTTTTTTTTTTTTTTTTTTTTTTTAGTTTTATCTCAGCCATGCAACAAAATATAAGTTTTACCTGCATCTTATCTTAGCCAGCACAACCTTAATAATCCCACTGGATTTCTTTCCTATAAAAACGCTGGTAAAATAAAAGCAGGGTTTTCCTCAGTGCATTACCAGCCTGGCAGGCCACCAGGCTTTACTTGGTGCCCTGCCAGGCTAGGATTGCTATTTTTTTAAAAGTCTTTTTAAAATATTTGAATTTTTAAGGCTTTATAGTTGCAGTTCAGGTATTAATCTTCCAATAACACATAATTATCAAGTGATATTTTCAAATCTCCTGTCAACTTTAAACATTTTTTAACTCACAAACACGACGGGCTGCTGGATGAATGACTTTACCAAGTTGCTTCAAGCTTCAGCTGTGTAAACATTAGGGTGATCAGGGTTAATTCCTCCATTTAGCCGTCCTGATGGCAGCTTGTATGTGATATTTTACCATGTTTTAAAATCCATCAACCTTAAAAAAGGTACGTAATTAATTTTCACGATGCAATAGCCTTTAAGTTGTTTGTCTTAAGAGGCTGAATAAAGTTGTAGCTGTCAGAGTTCCCTTAGTAAATACTTTGTTTCTTAATACCTAAATATCTTGCATATTCTCTTTTCTAAAAAGGTTTCGGTAGTAGGAGCTTCTGCAGAATCTCGGTCTGCATACCTTTCAACTCCGTCACGACTTAAGTATTTGTTTGAAATCACTTTCCACCACTTTCGGTTTCAGGCGTTAGGGTTCCTTTGTCTCCCATCCTGATGTTGTTGTAGATAGACACCACTTGTCAGTCGCGGGCCTGTGAGAAACGGGACAATTATTCTGTGAAACTCCGGGGGTTTCCTCCAGGCCTCCGTTCAGCGCGGTGACTCACAGCTCCTGGTGTCCTGTGGAATTTAGTCAAGTGACTGTTCAGGGTTGAAAGAATCTATCTCATAACCTACTTCCCCCTTTGATATCTATTTTTTCCCCAGTACAGTTTACACTTGTGGCTTATTTATAGCAAGAAGGTCTTGTGAGTGTGCATCAAAACAGTAATGATGAGCAACAAGGCCTCAAACTGCGGTTTCAGTGTTTCCAGCTCTTGTTTTAAGAAGCATCTCAGTGTAGTTACCAAGTTATAAATCTAAACAGATGATGTGTAATCGCTGTGAAATTCCACCTTCTGTTATTTTATCTCAATCGACCAAATGCAAACTGTAGACAGAAAGGACATCCTGCTCATTGCTGCATCGCCGTTAACTCGGAGGCAAGAATGCTCAAAGCCCAGTCAGTGGTGACCTCTGGATATTTTACTAATCCTTCGTTCCAATATCAGTGTTTTGTTTATGATGCTCTGTTGAACTGTATGAATTCAGTTACAAATCTAAAGCGACAGGTTTCCGTAAGTCAAGTTTATTTGTGTATCAACGAGGCAGTTCAAAATACTTTACGTAAAAAAAAACAACACAAAAATAAAAAAAATCATACAGTTATTATTGAGAAACTAATAACATACATTACATTCTGATGAGTGCCATCACCAAAATCATTGTTACACGTCAAACAAGTTGGTCAATGTTTCATTTATTATGGTTCAAAAGCAGCTCTGAGCAGGTGGGTTTAGCCTTCATTTAAAGGAACTCAGTGTTTCGGCTGTTTTGCAGTTTTCTGGAGGTTTGTTTCAGATTTGTGGTACATAAAAGCAGAATGCTGCATCTCCACATTTGGTTCTGGGTATGCAGAGCAGAACCAGAAGACTGAGAGGTCTGGAAGGTTGATGGACGGCTTAGCATTGTGGTGCTAAGGCGTTCAGCAAAGTTTCCCCCAGAAAACTTAATAAGCCCGGTGGTTGGATGTTAGATCAGTCATCCACCAAGCGGTCCGTCGTGGGTTCGAGTTAAAAATGTTTAAAGTTGACAGGAAATTTTAAAATATCATTTGATAATTGTGTAATTGGAAGATTAATACCTGAATACCAACTATAAAGTCTTTAATAAATGCAAACGTTTAAAGAAAGACTTAAATAAACAAGCAATGCTAAGTCTGGTGGGGGCACAAGTAAAGCCTGGTGGCCCGCCAGGCTTATAATACACTGGGGGAAACCCTGCGTTCAGTGATTTTTAAACCAACAGCAGTGTTTTAAGCAACAGGGAGCCAGTGTAGGGACTTTAAAACTGGTGTTATGTGCTCCATCTTCCTGGTTTTAGTGAGAACACAAGCAGCAGCGTTCTGGATCAGCTGCAGCTGTTTGATTGATTTGTTAGGCAGACCAGAGAAGACAATGTTGCAGTAATCAATATGACTAAAGATAAACGGATGGATGAGTTTCTTTGGATCTTTCTGGGATATTCTGGGTCCTCTAATCCTGGAAATGTTCTTCAGGTGGTAGAAGGCTGACTTTGTAACCGTCTCTATGTGGCTTCGAAGGTTCAGGCCGGAGTCCATCACTACACCTAAATGTTGGACCTGATCGCTGGTTTTTAGTTGTAATAACTGAAGCTGTGCGTTTCTCTTTAGGTCCAAAGATAATAACTTCAGGTTCTTTTTGTTCAGCTCGAGAAAAGTTTTGGCACATGCACAGGTTGATCTGTTCAGTGATTGGACAGGTTCAGAATCACCTGGTGACGTCATAAAGTAGAGCTGTGTATCATTTGCGTAGTCAGTGGTTGTTGATCTTTCTGTTGCAAGGTGAGAGTAAATATCAAACCCTCTTCTCCTGTTTTTTTTTTTTCCCCCATGATATTTTGTTTCTCCTCCTTGAAGTCTCCTTTGGTGCTATATTAGCATCTCAACCGACTGCATTCCTGCGCGAGGGCACAGCCCAGATGACGACAACTTTTGGGAGGCTGGAAGGCATTTGTGGGATGTTCATTTCTTTGCAATTTCAGACCTGATGAAGCCACGCCTTCACGCCTGGATGCATCGATAACCACTCCCCCTTTACCTGGCAGCTCCACATGGAGTAGTTTAAATGCTACAACCAAAGCATTGTGGAAGTATACAAACAACACAATATTACTTCTGTTGTGGCAGAAACTCTTTCTAAATGAGAGACTCTCTTCGTCTTTTCATGCATTCAGATTAAATTGCGAAGTCATTCTGTTTTTGTGTTGTTTTTTTATTGCTTGCTATGGTTTTCAGTTCTCTAAATATTTTATTTAAACTTCATTGCTCTACGTTAAGAAATGTGTCTCAAAAACATAAATATTCATACCCTGCAGTTTATCTTTTTGGGAATTATACTTGGATGTAGCCGAGTCAGTGAGTCAACCTGAAGAAATGATTCAGTTCACTGTGTTCGTATAAAGCCTTTTCACAGCAGTGCACTTTGCAAAAAATAGACAAGAATGAGTAATTATTGCATCAGTCATCAATAAAGAGCTAATTTTGTAGCAGCAATTGGTTGCTGTGTGATAAATCTGTTGTTAGTTTCACAAACTCATTAAAAAAATTCCTTAATAGAATCACTAAATATATATCTATTCATAATGGAAAAATATATAATTAATAAATTACATAGAATGTATAAGTAAAATATTTAATATGTTTTGACAATATGAGTGACATCAGTGGTATTAACAAGAAAATTCATCATGAAAAACATGTACATGACAAATTACTAAATCTGAAATTACATTGACAACCACACAATTTATACTATATGAATAAGGAGTGAGAGTAAATAAGTTAATCTTCTTCTCACTCCTCTTCAATGTAAATTCAGTCTTGTCTAAATATAGAACTGTTGTATATATTTCAGTGTAACTACACATTTCTCTGTTCCTCTCTTTGGGGTATAATGTGTATTTTATTCTTTTATATGGCTCCAAATAAAGCAACAAGTCAAACTTGTTTCAAGATATGTATAAATGCTGTTACTTTTTGCATAGCAGTACATTTGGACTCCTAAATATAGCTGTTGTAACAAAGTACCTTCTTTGTTAGTTTATTGTCGGGATGTTCCCACAGCCGTACGTGGCGGCAGACCTCTTGCAGAAACGCTGTGCAGGGCTCCAGAATAACGTTACGGCTTTGATAAGCCTTCCTGTTAGGCGCTAAAAGTCTCGCCGTCTCTCTTGCTGTTTTACAGCGTAATTAAACCATAGACTTGTCTCAACATGTAGCAGAAAATTATTAACTCTTTAGCTGTTCCCAAATGTCTGATTCTTTTGAGCTCATTTTTTTTAGGATTGTCTTAGAAGACAACCTTGAGTTGTCTTCGCTCGGTAACGACATCCGTACCAAAGAGGGTTGTCAGCCAAAATAAGGAGTCCCAACTGGCCAATAAAGCTATAAAGCAGTCCATTCCTGTAGCCAGTTGAATTATTTTCTCTATTAATATTTAATATAAGACTAAAAGTCTAAATAGTTTGTTGGTCTAATGTGAATATGATGCTTTGGAAATCTTTTTAATGACTTCCAACTTCAATCTGTTCAAAGTTTTATGCTTCTTTACAGCCCGTCTCACCCAGAAAGCTAAAGTTAAGCATTTCAGTCTGGATTGCTAAATCTGCCACTCACCGTCTCTCTCTCTCTCTCTCTCTCTCTCTCCTGCTTGTCTCGTACTTTCAGGTACAGGAGCAGGTCCACCCAACCCTGAAAGCAAAGGAGGATGCCCTGCAGCACATTGAAGAGCTGATCCTGCAGCTGCTCAACATGCTGTGTGTGGCCCAGCCTCGCACGGTGCAGGATGTAGAGGTATGACCTTTGCTTTCTCTCTCCTGGTAATTTCTGTCTTAAAGACGGAAACTTTTAATCCATAAAAGGCTTGTGTCTGTCCTCTTAACATGAAGAATCTCCTTGCCTCCCCTTTCGACAGGAGCGTGTGCAGAAAACCTTTCCCCACCCTATAGATAAGTGGGCAATTAACGACGCCCAGGCAGCTATTGAGAAACGCAAGAGAAGAAGCCCCTTGCTTCTCCCTGTGGACAAAATACACCCATTACTTAAGGTAAAGACTCAGAGCTGACCGCTCTCTCTCTCTCCCTTTCCTCTAGTTTAGGTGGTAGCTTTGGCAACTTGTCTAATGACATTGCCCCGGAGTAAGCCGTCACCCTGCATGTTCAGACAGAAGCTTGGCATGATCTCGAACCAACCTGTGGATTGGTTCACGTGCTTCGCTCCGTCTGATGCGTTTTACTTTTTCTCCAATCAGGAGGTTCTGGGCTACAAGGTGGACTACAATGTGTCCCTGTACATCGTGGCAGTACTTGAATACATATCAGCAGATATACTCAAACTGGCCGGCAACTACGTCGGCAACATTCGGCACTATGAAATCACCCAGCAGGACATCAAGGTCTCCATGTGTGCAGACAAGGTGGGGAGCCTCGTCGATGAAGGAGCGGCTGCGTTCGCTCGCCTCTCGCTGATCGGTTCCGTTTTGTGTCTCTGCATTCAGGTGCTGATGGACATGTTCGACCAGGAGGAGGACATCGGCGTGATGTCGCAGTTCACCGAGGAGCCCTTGTCGCTCGCGGAGCTTTCGTATGACGAACTGGTGAAGCTTGAAATCGCAGAGGAGCGGCAGTATCTGCGGGAGCTCGATCTTATTATTAAAGTGTTCCGGAACCATTTCCTGTCCCACCCCAAAGTCTTCACAGATGAGGTGAGGAGCACATTAAGCCGATGGTGGAAACGTCGTAGTATTGCTTTTAGAAGGGATTTCTCACATCCTTCGAAGGGTTTACTTACTCATCAGAGTAAGTAAACCCGGACCGACGGTCCGGTTCATGTTGGATGCACAAGTTTGGATTTATTTGTTGTTTTTTTCTACACCACTCATTCTCAAAATTGTACACACAGAAATGCATCCCCACTAAATGTCTCTTATCAAACTACACTTCTCATGACAACATACTTTTTCTCGGTATTATGAGTTTTCAGGTTTAGCTCAAGCTGGATATTTCTCCACTCTAACTGGTTAAACTGGTAGTTCATGCTTCATCTATTCGTAACCCAGTTCAGATATATTCTATTGGAGCATAATAATAATGACAAATATTTTATGATGCATTTATTTTAGTCTGCATGTAGAGTTTTGATCTTTATTGGAGAAAATGCACAATAAATTTACATTTTTCAGCCAGTTACTGTTGCTGAAATGTACATACATACATCAGATTATTCAACCCTGGAGAGAAACGATTAAAACGCATCATTTAAGGTCCAAAATTAATTACACTCATTCCCATGATGACTGTTTTTACACTTTTCACTTCTAATTATACATGTAAAGGATGGATTAAATAATATAGAACAAATAAGATGTAAAACATAAGGGGGAAAATCCGTTAATATTTCTAGAAAATTCTTTCCAAAAGCTACACGAATTTGAAATTGTTACTCTGCTTCATTTCAGTCAAGTAGCTGTGAGCAGCTTACTGCAGATCCAGCTTATTCAGGACACACATCCAAATATCAAACAATTTAAGCCAAATCCACTCTGAGATCATTTAAAGATTAAAACTTCAACTCTCTAATCTGTTAACTGGGAATTGGTATCAAAAAGTCACTTGAAACTTCCAGATATGCTTTTTCTTACAGGCTTATTTTATGGAAAAAAACATCCATTTACCACTACAAAATTGGGATTTTTTTTGTTCACAGCCAAGAACTTGATGGCACGGACTCTAATGTTGTCAAATTTGTGTTTTATAAGGACTGCCTTTCCAATCACGAGTCACTCTGTTTACACAATGATTGCAGCAAACTCTTGTTTTGCTGCTGAAAGTCGCCTCTCTCTCTTTCTCTCTTTCTCTCTCTCTCTGTCTCTCTCTCTCTGTCTCTCTCTCTATGTCTCTCTCTTTCTCTCTCTCGGCTAATATGGGGCTCAAGCGCTAAATTCCTTCAAACATATAGGGATAAGTACAGTTGAAGAAAAAAAATAAATAAAAATGGAGTGCAGTGTGTACAGGTTTAGAAGAACTTAGTGGAAAGTTGAGTTTCATGGATTGCTGTGGCTTTGCATATTTTGGGTTGGGTAATTTGTGGTATCATCTGGGTGAGGAGCGTAAACCTATGTGAGGCCCAGAGGAACACAGAACATGTAATTAAGTTGAGACAGGAACAACATCTGCATCCCCCGCCAGAATAACCTCAATTATGTCTGTTGAAATACGGCATCATCCTGAGCGTCAGAGACGCCGAGAAAGCGCTTCGGTTAAATAATGGTGTGGCAGAGCTGCTTTTTAAGACTTCGGCAGTCTGTAAACACTCGGTCCAGTTTTAGAGTCCCCGTCTTCTTTAGTGATTATTCTCTTTTGGAATATGCTGTTATTGTTTATAATCTGACTCTACAGGAGAGTGACGAGAAGAAATCCACTTTTGAAAGTCCTGAAAAACCTGATTAATCGGATTATTAATCTGATTTTAAAAAATGGGCACATTCTACGGGTTTTTCATTAAGCTACTTAAGTCGTTTCTATGCAATATTAGAAATGGATTAAAAGATGTAAATAAACAAATAATCCACTTCCTTTTTTAAATAAGAAAATAAACTTTTTATTGCCTAATTCGCAAAAACACAGCATTCCTTTAGTGAATTTCAACCCGGTGAATATCAAGGAATTGCCACTTGAGGAGTTTTGGGTAAAACATATTGACAGACAAGTGATTTTTATCTTAAAATGCAAATGTATACATATAAACCGTATTTTCCAGACTATAAGCTGCTGCTATTTTCCTAAGCTTTGAACCATGCAGCTTGTAGCCCGGTGCGGCTTATATGTGGATTTTTACAGTTTTTATTTTTATTTTTTGGGGGTGGGGCTTATAGTCCGGAAAATACTGTAGTTTTGACTTAATTTACTTAACTTTTTGTTTTTACTTCAATTATCAATGCATTAATTACCAAATTAGTTCCAATTATGTTCAAATAATTAATCGTTTCAGCTCTAGTGAATTTTGCGAGTTGCTAAGTTGTTCAGGGAGAACAGTAAACGTGTGATGAAGGTGCTCTTCAGACCAGAAGTGAACTTTTTTCACCCGTTTCCAAAGTGCCACTCAGAAACCTGGTAATGGCAGCATCATACTGAGAAACGCATTTGTCCTGCAGGGACGAGAAAATCAGCTGATCGGAAGAAAGTTGATGTTAATACAGAGCCGTCCTGTGTTAGAATCTCACTTTAATAATAAACATTAGCTTCATATTTTATGCTGGCACGGCCGTTTTTAGCTGATCGATTCTCCAGAAAGAATCAATAACGTATTGTAAATATTTAACACTTGAATTATCACACCAAAGCTACTTGTCACACTAATGTAAATATTACCTGAGGGTTAAAGGTCACATTTCTAATAGCCTGTATTTATAGTGGCAGTAATTTGAAGAAGGGGGAGAAAAAAAAGCTAATGGCTGATTAAGTATTCAGATGCCCTCTGACCCTGTTAAACTCTGGTAGAAATGGACAGCCTTGGACTTAATTTAGAAATGGCTTTTCAGCAGACAGCCTGTAACAGCCGTGCATTGATAATGTCTTATTATCACCAACAACCTCACTCGGAAAGATGTCTGAGCTCATTTTTTATTTAAATATCAATTATTTCCTTTGTTGTCGATTGATGTTCAAGCAAGTGATGATCACATTTTGTGGAGGAGGAGAGGATGAACTTAATAACCTCAAGTTTAACAAAAATACTAGCAGAAAAGACTGGACAGAGAAGACCAGTATGTTTACTATATGTGCCCAATATACAGTGAATTATGATTTCTCTTTCAGCTGTTTCATCCAGAATACATCTAAACACACTGAAAAAACACAAAATCTTACCAAGTATTTCTGTCTGGTTTCTAGTTCACTCATCTTGGTACACTTGAAATAAGAAAACCAACTCACTTTTCAGCAAGATATGTGTTTAAGTCGGTAATTCTTGAATATTGATGAAAAAGGTGGGATTCCAATGGCAGATTGTTTCACTTGTAACATGAGAAAAATGTCTTATTATAAGTTAAATAATGTGTCAGTGGAACTATAACTTTTTTTATCAATATAAGGAGGAGTCGTTAACTTAAGACAAATTCCTATATCTTGCTGAAAAGTTACTTGTAAGTTAGTTTTGTCTTATTTCAAGCTAACTAAGATAGTTGTACTAAAAATCAGACCAAATATACTTGATCTGTCCACTTTGGTGCACTGTCAAATCTGTCAAGTTACTGTAGCTAGAAAAAAGAGAAACTAAGTACTGATTGTTCACACAGCTCACCCGTTTTTTTGTTTTTGTTGTTGCAGGATGTCGAGGTGATCTTCAGCAACATCTTGGACATCCACGAGCTGACCGTGAAGCTCCTGGGTCTGATCGAGGACGCGGTGGAGATGACTGCTGACGGCAGTCCTCATCCGCTGGTGGGCAGCTGCTTTGAAGACCTAGCAGAGGTAACATGCATCATTGATCAGGAAATGGTTATTGAGTCAATTATTGGTGGTAATTAAAAAACAAAACTGACGATATGAGCTGAAATGTTTTTGTTTTTTTTGTTTTTTTTTGTAATGCAATTTTCTTCAGCTTGTGTCATTAGTGTATCTATAAATATAAGTAAATTTGAAAATATGATCAATATTTGTGTTTGCCGAGCTACGGATGCGTGCCATTCATACAGTTACCAAAAAAATTAGTAATAGTTTTTTTAAATCATGACCTGTCTTGTTATCACAAAAATTTGTGATAAAATCCCAAACTTATATCACCCACTCCTACCAAAAAGCATAAAAATCTGTTTCATAACATCTTTTTTTATCTTGTTTTTCATGTTTTTGTTCAAGCAAAAATAAAGATATTTTCTGGAAACTCTACCAGATTTGAGTTTTAATAGAGCAAATAAAAGCTACGTACCTGTAAATATATATATATATATATTTTATATCAGCTTGCAAATTACGTCAAAGATTTGTTAGTTAAAATCCAACATTTGGTCAGTAATTACCAAAATGAAGGCCGATAGTGAAACGTAATGTTTGCTTTCTCACCATTTGTGCACTAGAAATAGCTAGATGCTCAGCACAAATGACTAAATATAATGACAGCATGAGTAGCGGGTTATTTCTGCGTAAATGGCTGTGTTTTGATTAGTAATGCTCTGGCTCGTTCTGTGTGCTTACAGGAGCAGGCGTTTGACCCGTACGAGACCCTGTCGCAGGACATTCTTGGCAAGAAATTCAATGAGCACTTCCATGAAATGATGCAGAGACAAACAGTTTGCCAACACTTCGGGGTGAGGTTTTGAACCGGAGCTCAGCCGCTCAGAGAACATTTTCATTTTTCTATCCGCATTCATAAAAAAAAAAAAACCTGAAAAACGGTTTTTTTTTTTAATGAATGCAGCTTTACTTTAATTCCTCGTCATTAAAGCTGCAGTGACATGTTTTTCATTTGAAGGGGACAACATTACCTGCTGGTCATTTCATAAAAACTCATTTTGCTGTTTGAACTTGCATCTTAAAGTTGCTTATTACCCATCGCACTCGGCACTCGTTCCTGCTTCTGTTTTGATCTGAGCGTGGGTAAAATACGGTTCGAAGGCATGTCATGACATATTTCACCGTCCTGTCTGTACGCTTGATTCTCTGCCGCCGTTTTGTTTTATTTGGACATTCCTCGCGAGAATAGCATTGAAATGGGCCCGGTGGGGTGCAGTTTGGCAGCCTTTGAAGATGAAATATTTGCTGTTGTTTTCTCAGGCCAGAGACTATTGTGGCTAAGTGAAGCATCGCAGGGTTTCAACCCCACTTAGTGTAACAGTATTTACGAAACGGGACAATTTTCTGCTCGTTTCAAGCCTATTACCTGAAATGCCTACTTCTCATTTATTGTATACATATATAAATGGAGCTCTCTCTGTATCTTTTCATGCGCTTATTGAAGTCAAAAGGAGAACAGCAGACTGTGTGTACTTCAACGGTGTTGTGGCTCAGATTGAGGCCTCGCTGCGTTTACCACCAGTCAGACCCCAGTTAGCCACCGTGCCCTGAATACTCTCACCCGGTGTTTATTTTCACGTACGCTTCGCGTGAAAGACGGCGAGCACGGGGAGTTAAAAATATGCTTTTAATTTTACCTTGTTGTATTGATTAAAGAAAAACTGTCACACAGGCGACAGCATTTTGTCACACTAGTGCATAATGGTTTAAAAATTAGGAAAAAAACTAGCCACACTTATCAGGTTTTCTAACATTTTGAAACCCATGCATTATTTTTTCTTCTAAAGTTATGACTTTGATGGCTTTTCAAGGTAAGTGGATGGCAATCGATTTTATTTGGAGCCATCAGAGTAAAGAGGGGTTGACTGCAAGAGCCTTCAAATTTCAAATTTATTTTATTTGTAGAGATTTTTAAAATATCACTAGCCGTTGTGACGTCACAGACCTTTGTGATGTCACGTCTCTGTGAGGTCTGTGAGGTTTGTGACCTCACAGACCTCTGTGACCTCATAGACCTCTGTAACTTGGAAGTCACAGAGGCCTATGAGGTCACAGAGTCACATGACGCTGGCCCCGCCCCCTAGCGGAAATGGAACTGTCCTCCGACAACCCAGCTGTTACTAAGGGAGACGTAACGGACCTCGATGAGTTACCTGAGACATTTTTGTGTCATTTTGCCTTATAAACAAACACTGAGGCAAAGACAGCGGGCAAGAAAATTCTGTAACTAGTCCTACATCAGGTCTGTAAGGTTATTAGCGGGAAATAACGGAGAAATCAACGATAAATCCCGAGAGGGGAAAAAAAAAGTCACATTTGATGTGAGTGGGAACGCTGTGGGATCCCCTTTGCACGTACAAAATGGGTGAGTAATGACTTAAATAATACCGGTTTGTGAAAATCTGCCTTGAGGAAGATGTTTAGAAATAAACAGTAGCATGAGACGATGTTTGAATGCCAATGTAGCAGTTAGCGCAGTCTGTTTTCATGCTGCCAGAGCTACCGTTGGAATCTACACGCGTAAAATCCAGCATAACTACCTTCACTTATTGATCTGGAAATGATTAGATGTTTAGCATCGCTTTAGTTTAACTGAGTTGTGTTTATTTGACGCTTAGCCGTGAGTTGTTAGCAGCGAGCCGTGAGTCGTTAGCACGTCGCTATCAGTAAGTGCGTTATGTTAGAAAATGCGATGTTTATTACCTGTTACCTTCATGGTGCTTACTAACGTGGTAGTTCCCCTCCATCCGTTTCATTCAACTGGACGTGAGGTGGACTGCAATCTACAATCCATTTCTTGCGTTATTCCAGACTCATTTTTGATTTTGGAAATGTAATCAATTGTATTCCGCCCTCTACACTTCCTGGGTAACGGCTGTGGGGATTGCATATTCCCCACTGACAACTGATTATCCGTGATTATCTATTATTTTCCTCAACATCTCTGACTGCAGTGTTTCCTATGATAGATACTGTCAATATTGTCGTAGTACTGTGCTTTGAACGCTGATTGATCAGTTGCTGACAAGTGCCCTGTAATGATTGGGAGATGATTGCTCTAAGTCAGCATGGGGGCGGAGCTGGCCTAAAGTGACCCAATTCCGATTTATTCATTTATTTATTTATTTTTGACGTAATGCAACCTGTATCTGATCTTTTCAGGACAATCTGAACAGCACAGGTCGAATTCTTTTGGAATGCGACCCGGGCCACTTGGATATCCGAAATGTATCCGATTCAAATGTGACCTATTGTCCAGGTCACATTCACATTGCAGATGACCTTTGCTGGTCACCTTATATCACTTCACTTTCTGAGACAAATGAGAAGGGCTTCCCTCCCTCCTTTCATCCTCTTCACCTTCTGCAGAGGAACCATTCAGAGCCTGCTGACCAGCAGTATCTCCATCTGGTCTGGGAGCTGCAAGGTCTCAGACTGGAAGTCACTGAAAAGAGTCGTGAAGACAGCAGAGATCATCTTTGGGACTCCACTTCCCCCTGTCCAGAGCATTGTACACAGATGCTTCTTAACCAGACCTAACCAGATCCTCTTTGATTCCACCCGTCCTCTCCATGGTCTGTTCATCCGGTTGGCATCTGGCAGGAGATTCCTTCACATCCGCTGCAGAACAGCCAGACTCAGAAATAGCTGTCTCCCACTGGCCATCAGATTGCTCAACAATCCCATTCAGTCTGTCCTTCCTGAACGTCCTTGATGTTTGACAAATGTCACTATTTTGCGTCCCGATACGCGCCCGAGGGAAGAAAAACAAAAACCATGATGGATTATCGGACTACAATGAGGATTATATTTTAATATGCTGTTCCAGTCGGATAACAACTTCAAATGTTTAAAGCTAAGCTCCACCGTTAGCCTCCATGTTTACTTCCACAAACACTGAGCACTTCTTCTTTTTATGCCGGTTGGCAGAACACTGAGAACTCTGACGCTATTGCGCCCTCTACTGCGCATGCGGGAGACTTTCAGGCCGTTTGGAGTTAACACTGAAAATCACATGCAGGTCGGGGTTGTTTTTGGAAGTGTGAACGACCCTGCAAAAAATCTAACTTGACAAAAAATCGGAATTGGGTCACTTGAGGCTGCAGTGTGAACACAGCCTTACTGAATACACATCGCAGCTTTTGCTGTAACAAGGTTCAAACATGAGGCAGTGACATCATCAGCCGCCTCTCTCTCCCTCTCTCCCTCCCTGGCTGTCGGATGGATGCGTCTGTCAGCCTCCAAGCCGCTGCTCTCTGATCCGTCTGGTATTGTGGGTAAATTACATCGGCTTTTAAAAATAGAACAGTCAGGCACACTGCTCGCAATTTCTCTCCTGAGGAGGGAGAGCGGTGGGGTGCCAACGACTCAAAGCTCATCTCGTATCGAAGTGATGTCAAAAGACCAGAACTGAGCCTCAGAGTGTCACAGGAACATCGTGTTCAGAGTTTTATGTAGCTTTCTGTTTTTTGATTATATCTGAGGTACGTTTACAATTATAGATGCTCTTTTTTAAGCTTGACTTGATGTGTAGATAGGTCTGTCGCAATAACAAATTTTGCTGGGCGATAAATTGTTCCAGAAGTTATCGCGATAAACGATAACATTGTTTCTTTGACACCATTTTTAAGTAACATAATGATGATGGCATAATAATAATTATGCAGAAACGCATTCTGAAACATCAGTAAACGTTAAATTCTAATTAACTTTTAGCAATGGGACTGGAAGACGTTTTAAACCTCCAAAACAAATAAACAAAACAACAGAAACGACAAATAAAATGAATTATGAAGTCTCAGAAAACAAAATTATTCTCAAAAAGTCTTTTGTCATCTCGTTTATGGCAGAAAGAGAAAAACGATAAATCACGCCAAGGGAAGTTATTGAGTTTGTTTTAATTTATCATGTGATTAATTGATTTATTGATTATTGTGAGAGGCCAATGTATAGCACTCATAAAAATGCTTTAATTTAAAACGTGTGTGTGTGAAGATGCATCCTAGAATAGTGGAAGCTGGACGATGCATGAAGGAAAGTAGGATCCTGTGACATTCACCAACATCACATTTTATTATTCCAGCCTGCATGCTCAGGTGTGACGACAATCAACACAAAGAGAAAGGAGTATTAAAATATCTCTGTCCTTATGTTTTGCTTTTCAAGCAACTTTTTCCACATTTTCTTTCTTGAGTCTGACGACCTTCAGTGTGATGCGAGGAACACAAATCAGTGCAGAACTACTGTGTGTTTTTAAAACGAATGTTACATGTAGTTAAACCGAGCAGTTGAGACGGCCGTCAGTAACTCTGGAGGATCTGTGATCATCCACAGACAACTATTTGCTGTTCTGTCCACAAATCTGACCTTTACTCAGGAGTTTCAGAAAGAATATGATAAATATGAATGATAAAAATTGATATGTCGATGAATTTATCAGTCTGATAAGTAACAACTTATAGGACTGGTGTTTATTTCCGTCATCTTGTGTTTCCTGTGTTTCAGGACAGGGCAGGAGGCGGCCATGTGGTTTTTGTTTGGTCATGTGACAGTGATGCAGGGTTGCAGGGGGTTTAGCTGAAGCAGAGTCAGCGCTGTGGTTGTTTTTCATGTTGTTGAAATGTGTAGAAATATGTGCAACGTCCGTAGAGCAATATTAATATCTGACACCGATATTGGCCCAGATTTCCATACCAGTTCCTCCCCAACGATGAGACTGAAAGTTTGAGCTGGTTATTTCCTTTCCGCTTTGTAATTCTGTGTCTGTGTGTTCAAACCGGTTCCATAAAATCTGTTAGAGACTCAAGTTTGTGGTTGCTTGGAGTTTAAATGTGAAAATGTTTGTGGGTTTGAAAACATATGCAAGGTAGTCTAAAAGAAAACCAAATAAAGACAGAAACTTGGGCTGCAGCTAATAATTAATTTAACTATTATATTGATCATTCTGACGATTAATCAACTTTTTAAATATGGCACATTCTGATTATTTTATTCATATATATATATATATATATATATATATATATATATATATTTATGTATAAATATATATATATATATTTTTTTTTTTTTAATTTTTATTTTTTTTATTTTTTGAAATGCAAACAAACAAAGGAATTCCTTTAGTAGATAACGAGTTTTATTAAATGCAGTCACATAGCACCACTTTAGAAAATGCTTGATCATTTGTAGCGGCTAAAAAATAAAAACTTGTAAAATGAACATGTGGAAAGCCTCGGCCCTTTTCTGCCCAATCAGGAGGATGTGATGTCATTTCACATTTGACCGTAATAAAACCGTATTCTTGGAAACATGCAGGCCGTTGTCAGTACTTCCCTGCAGGTTGCGCAGTAAAAATGCGCGGTTTCGTTCCTTCTCCGCTCGCCGTTTTCCCGCGGTCCGTCAAGGCGCATCGGGCAGCTGAAGCCTTTGTTTTCCATGAGCCGGGCTCTTCCTCCCCAGCCAGACGCTGTAGCTGCCGCTGTGGAGTCTAAGTACAGGGATATTGATTCTGAGTCATTTATCAGGGGATCAAAGATTAAAGTGGATACTTTGGCCCCACCCAGACAGTCATTGTGCCGGCTCGCTCGTCCTCCTCTCTGGCAGTCTCACACTGAAACATTTACATGGCCTGTGTGTGTTTTGTATGTTTTCATTTTATCCTCAAGTTAAAAAAAAAAAAGTTATTTAGCTTTCACTTCTCTCCTTGACCCCCTGCAGTCATGTGGAAACACACCAGACTGAATTCATTTAGAAAACAAAAGTGACAGAGTAATAAAAGCTACTTTTGGTCACTGTTTGGATTTTATTTTGGTTGATAATTAAGCCGTTTTTTTGTGCAGAAGTTCAAAATACTACCATGCCTGTTTATTTCCAACATTTCTAACTACTCTCTTTTCTGTCTGCAGTCTAATACGGGAGGTTTTAAGGAGTGCGTTCAGTATGTCCTTCCCCAGCTGATGAAGGTTCCAGTGTACCACTGTCTGCACTACTTTGAGCTACTGCAGGTATGCGCTCATTATAACACTTTATTGTTCCCTTTTAAAAAAATTTTTTGGTTTTTGCATGCTGCGTTCAGAGTTATTCTAATATATAGTGGTCAGCTTTTAACAGTAATAAAAAAAGGGAAAAATGTGATTTTAATACTTTAGAAAACACTTGATGTTCAAATCTGTTAAAAACAGACAAAAATCTGCAAGTCTGATCCTTAACAAAATCAGTTAAAATTAAAATACAGTATAAAAAATATATTTTGTCATCTTAACTGTATTAATTAAATATTATTCAAAGACGGCTCTTCTCTTTTTATTTAGACATAATTTATCTAATATTGATTACACTGTAAAATGTGAAATCCTTTCGTTGTAAACGGTTTCTGATTTTCCTTTTGTAATTAAAGTGTTGATTAATAACCCAGATAATTTGGGAGGGGGGGGGGGACTTTGTCCACTTTTGTTTTGGTCAGTCATGAGTTTTCTCTGTAAGGCCACAGAAATACACGGCAAAAACACAAAATGTTGCTAATTGTTTTTGGTCTAGTAAGACCAAACCAACATACAAGAAACTTTGTATGATATGAGCTTGGTTTAAGTCAATAATTCCTTAAAGTTAATGAGAAAAGTACTAGTTATAAAGAAAATAATCAATACGGTTTAATCAATATTAAGGAATTATCGACTTATAATGACCTCCTAATTTTTACTGTAATTGTAAGTTAATTTTGTCTCATTTCAGTTGAATGTTATTAAAGGGCCGGTTGTACCAGAATCTCTTGATAAAGCCAATAAAAATGTTAAATATCAATCGATAGCTTTTCCGCCAGGGTTTTGTGATTGATTTTTTTTTTTTTTTTGCAATCAAAATTACAGATTTTGTGGAGAATATTAAGAAATGTTTTAAATATATTTTTTTACAATATTTGTGCTAATGTATGATGTTAAATGTGACTCTTTGTCACTCGCCGTCTCAGTTGCCGATTCAATGTTTTTGACCAATTTTGAGAAAATTTGCAGTAAAATCAGGAAAAAAATGTGGAAATTTGTTGATTTTTTTTTTTCAAATTTGTGAAAAACTAGAAGGACTTATTGTTGTAATTTGGAGTCCAGAGGGCCACATAAAAAGCTACGGCGGGCCAGATTTGGCTCCCGGGCCTTGAGTTTGACACCTGTGCTATAAACACTAGAAACAAGGCCAATAAAATTTTGTCGTCTTCGTTTTACAATCCTTAAATGAATGAATAGGATGCAATCAAATCTCATTTTCTTGAAAGAGAATAACTCTCTCTCTGCACCTCAAAGTTGGCTTTTCCCACTAATATTTTGGCTGTAGCTTAAGACTCTCACCGTCTTACTGTTGTTGAAAACACGAGCGTGAGGACGGACCCGGTAAGTCGTGTTTTTAAAGTCGGAGCCTCTTGGTGAGCAGTAAGACTGAAACACTTTTCCTGTTGGCATCAAACGCCTCACATTCTGTACTCTTGCGCTGAAATGTAAACTCATTTATTGTGTTAGAGATTATTAGAGTTGCAGAGCCATTGTTCTTCTGCAGCATCGTTTCTCATGCCAAACATCTGCCGGTATATTTCGATTGTTATCGTGAGTTATAGTAATGCGTTTCTCTTTCCGTCTCTTTTACAGCAACTCCAGGAACGTAGCAAAGAACAAGACGACAGAGAATGTCTGAAACAGGCGATTACTGCCTTGCTTAACCTGCAGTCCAGTGTGGAGCGCATCTACGTCAAGCACCAGCCTCGTCGTAAACCTGTGTACGTTCCTGCCCACAGGATGGAAACGCTTGCCTCTCATTGGCCGAGTTCATTTATTGCACGTATTTACACCAAAGCGTCATGCTACCAGATTGTCTCTTTTGATTCGTTGGTATATTTTTGTCTTTTCCCCCAGCGAGGCCATTTACCGCCGCTACAGCCGGCAGGTACGCGGCAAGCAGCTGGCCATCAAGCGAATGATCGAGATCCAGAAGAGCATCGACGGCTGGGAGGGGAAAGACATCGGCCAGTGCTGCAACGAGTTCATCACCGAGGGGACGCTCATACGAGCCGGCGCCAAGCACGAGAGACACAACTTCCTGTTCGACGGCCTCATGATCAGCTGCAAGGCCAATCAGAGCTCGCGGCTGCCGGGGTCCGGCAGCGGCGCGGAGTACCGCCTCAAAGAGAAGTTTGTGCTGCGGAAGATCCGCATTGTGGACCGCGAGGACTCCCAGGAGCTGCAGCATGCGTTCGAACTCATTTTCAAAGACGAAAACTCTGCGGTTTTCTGCGCACGGACAGCGGAGGAGAAGGCGAACTGGATGGCGGCGCTGATGGCGCTTCAGTACCGCTCCACGTTAGACCGCATGTTGGACTCCATCCTGCAGACGGAGGAGCAGCAGCGTCCGCTCAGGCTGCCCTCGCCGGAGGTCTACCAGTTCGCCGTGCAGGACTCGGAGGAGAACATCGTGTTCGAGGACCGAGTGCAGAGCAAGACTGGCATCCCCATCATCAAGGCCGGCACCGTGGTCAAGCTCATAGAGAGGCTCACCTACCACATGTATGCTGGTAAGCTGCTGCAGGCCATTCAGCAAACAAACAAAATCTATTGTGTTGTTTCTATTGTATTGCATAATATTATATAATATTTCTACTGGATTTCTTTGATTTGTTTTAGATCCCAACTTTGTGCGCACCTTTCTCACCACCTACCGATCATTCTGCAAACCACAGGAGCTGCTCACCCTTCTTATAGACAGGTACAGTTTACTATGGCAAAAATACAGTAAACACATGCACACACACACACACGCACACACACACACACACACACACACTTTCTACTGCCGCGGTCTCTTTACAGCACCATTTTCCCATATTTAGTTTTACTGAAGTACATTCCTAAAGTATTCATACCTCTTGAAAATGTTGACATTACAACCTTTAATGAATTTTATTGGGTTGTGATTAGATGTCCAGCTAACAATTATTTTAGTATTTGATTATTCCATCAATTATTCTGATGATTAAGTGATTAATTGGATAAGACGACTGACACATTCTGAAGATTTTTCATTTAACAACATGTGAAAGGTTCAGCCGTTTCTGCTCGACTTAACATCAGTTCTAGTAACGTGACGAGTTTTTGATCAACTGATTAATGATTCAATAGCTTCATAGTTAGTTTTTTTTTACATAATTTGAACCTGGTGAAATCAAAACTAGGCCACTTGAAGAGTTCTGGGTAAAACATATTTAAAGACAAATAAGTTTTCTCATCTTCAATGCAAAATGTAAATATATTTTCTTCAGTTTTGGCTTAATGACAGCTCTGAGTTTGTTGTTTTTTTCAGCAATTACCTTTTTTGATTGAGTCTGTGCTTCGGTCAATGATTATTTCAATAATTGATTCAACACGATTAATCCAATTAATCGTTTCAGCCCTAGCTGTAATCAGTCCTATGAAATGTAACCGATTTTGGCTCCAGACATGTTCCTGTTTTTCGTCGGATCTACATTGAAGTTTGTGGTTATAATCTCTGCAGTCCAGGTGTTACAGTTTTACTGCTTCCTGTCCTAAATATCACAATATTTTCTCAGGATCAATATCCCCGAGTCAGGGAACGGCGACGACGAAGTGGCTATCTGGAACGGCGACCCGCCAACGACGGCCGAACTCCAGCGGTTCCGAAGGGAGTATGTCCAGCCGGTCCAGCTCAGGTACCGCCGTCGTTCTCGTTTGGTTCGGCGTTTCTCCAGGAATGTGGAAAGTGCTAAATGCCATTTATTCAAGTGATAAAAATCAATTTGGAAAAGAAAAATAAACGTTCACACGGATTTGAACGGCTCCCTGAATAAACTCTCCTCTGAAGATTTGATCAGTTTAAGACGCCATTATGTTTAATTTGTGTGGCACAGAAAAATGTTTTCATAAAAATGTAACGTGAAGCGAAAATGTTCATTCAGCTGGACAATTTTATGAGTCAGTTGCTGCAGATTAAGATCCCAAATTTTGGGTGCTATAGTTAGTTTAGTTTCTCTTTTTTTTGTCGCCTCAGTTGAAGTAATGTGGACGTTTTTATTCCAACACACCCAGACGTTTTCTGGCTCTTCACAGAGCAACAGCGGAGACTGTCTCTGTCTTATTCTGGTCTTTAGCTTCCTTACTCTTTCAGTTCAAGAACCCAGATATTCTCAGCGAGTCACAAAATTACTTTGCTAATAAAGTTGAGTTTATATGCTTAAAAGGTTTAGCAGAGTTTACGTTAATCTACTTAGCAGCATTGAAACCTGAAAGCTTCTTAGTATCACAGAACGAATGACGGGCAGCTGCTCCAAACGATTTAATCCCCAAGACAATGAAACTACAGCAGGAGTTTAATGTTTAATGAATGTGTGACTCTTCACAGGGTCCTCAACGTTTTCCGCCAGTGGGTCGAACATCATTTCTATGACTTTGAGAACAATCCAGACCTGAGAGTTCAGCTGGAGGAATACATCACCAAAAAACTGCAACTCCGAGGTCAGTCATTTAACATGTATATACAAACAAAAAGCAAAGGCTTTCTGCAAAAGCATGAGTTAGTTTCACCCCCAGTAAAAAAAAAAAATAAAAATCACGATCACAAAGTGACAATCCTCAAAGTCTTGACGCTTTCATTTTGCAGCAGCATCCAGAGTTTTTGTGTGTGTCAGAAATACAGTCTGTGTAATTAAACAATGGAAAAGTGATGTGGAGTGAAAAACCTAATGGGGTTTGAGGTGAAACTTGCTTTCGTTGGAGAGGATTTTACATCGGAGCTAATTGTCACTTAGCTTTTTTTCTACATTCCAGTCAAAGTTCATGACCTCCATGTCCCAATTTTTACACCAATCCCCTGAATTTAACAAAATATTTAACATGTTTATGCCAAACACATTAATGCAGAAGAGAATGAGGGGCCACTAACAAAGAAAAGAAAAATTACCTTTTTTTCCCCCTCAGAATCAGAATTGTTTAAATTGTTTTTAAGACAAATCTATCAAAAATAAATTTGGAACAAGCTTTCAGTGCAAATTTACAAATCCCAAAGTAAGAAAATAGAAATAGTCATGTGTATTTTTATGATCCATCAACATAATTGACATGCATTTGGAGATTTATTTGGATTTTTGCGTAAATTAACATTATTAGATTTCTGAGAATTAGTGGCCCTAATCCTCTTCCGTACTTAAAGTCTTCACTAGAACCTGTAAAGTTGTTTTTTGTTTTTTTTAGGCAAGTCTATGAGAAAGTGGGTGGAGTCCATAAATAAGGTGATCAGGCGGAAGCTTCAAATCCAGTCGAACGGCGTCAGTCACAACATCACCTTCGAGAGCTCGCCTCCTCCCTTCGAGTGGCACATCTGCAAAGCCGGCCAGATTGAGAACTTTGAACTCATGACCCTTCACCCCATAGAGATCGCCCGCCAGCTCACTCTGATCGAGTCTGAGCTCTACAGGTAAACAACGAGACAAACGGAGGTACAGGTTGAGAGAAGGAGGCTTTGTGTAGTAATGAGGACACTTGGTGCGCAGAGCCGTCCGGCCGTCAGAGCTGGTGGGCAGCGTCTGGACCAAAGAGGACCGAGAGAAGAACTCTCCAAACTTGCTCCGCATGATCCGCCACACCACCAACCTCACGCTGTGGTTTGAGAAGTGAGCCCCGTTTCTTTTCTTTCCCCACGTCACTTGTTTGTTTCGGGGTTCTTGAATAAATATTTGTGCTGCAGGTGTATCGTCGAGATGATGAACCACGAGGAACGGGTCGCCGTGTTGTCGCGGGTCATCGAGATCCTGCAGGTTTTCCAGGAGCTCAATAACTTCAACGGCGTGCTGGAGGTGGTCAGCGCCATCAACTCTGTCCCGGTCTACAGGCTGGACCACACCTTCGAGGTGAGTCCATCAGATTCCCGTCGCATCAGATTGCAGTTAATTAATCGCAGGATAAATTAAAATGAGCTTTATGATTTCCATCTGGTTGTGCGTTTGTTTCTGGTTGCATTTTATTTTGGAAATTTGAAAAGTCTAATACTTCTAGGGTAAGTTTTCTTTACAAAAATAAAGTTTAGCTAAAGGAGAACTTGCATCATCGTGCCTTTATCAATATGTCACTAGAAAATTAACAATATCATCGTCTATCGCGATACTTACTGGGACGATTTATCGCCCAGAAAAATTTATCGTGACAGGCCTAATTGTGAGCTGCAGTGTTGGAAATACTTCATCTAGTTTATATACTTCACTCCAGATTATCTATTCTTATTCTGCTTAGCAACCCAGAACAAGAACATTTAGTTCATATACTTTAGATCAACATTTAGCTTCATCCACTTCACAGAATCAAACCTGGAGAACCAACATTTAGTTTTATGCCTACTTTTGTTTTTTTCTCTTTTTGCTCTTTCCTTTGGTTTATCGTTTTGTTTGCATTTCCTTCTAATTCATGTAAAGCCTTGTGGCTGAAAAGGTGCTATATAAATAAAATTACTTGACCTCTAAAAGGTAATTTTAGCTTTAAAGGCAAAAACTAATCTGATTTTGATCAGAGAAAACATTTAGCTTAGTATTCACCTAATGTTATGTTGCATTAAATCACATACGTCAAAGTATTTTGGGGGTTTTATGATCTAGTTGCAGAATATCTGTGAGGTGGAAGGAAATCAAACATGGCTTTAAGTTTTGCCTTAGATTCTCAGTTCAATATGAATCGTAACTTTGACTGGGCCATTCACACTCTGAATATGCTTTGATCTGAACCACTTCATTAAAACTTTTGGAAATGTAACCGATAAAAGTCGTATTTTGCTTTTTTCTGTTTTCTTGGTCTCATGTTGGGCCTCTCCTCCAGAAAACATTCACATAAAACCGAGCAATTTAAAGAAAAAAATTATTTTTTTGTGACTTTTTAAGTTAATGTGACTTGTGATTCCCACCTGATTCCTATGTTTTTGTCCTTTACAGGCAATACCAGAAAGGAAAAAGAAAATCTTGGAGGAAGCGGTGGAACTGAGCCAGGATCATTTTAAGAAGTACTTGGCTAAACTAAAGTCGATAAACCCGCCCTGTGTGCCTTTCTTTGGTAAGTCCTGCACAGAGTAACTATCAGTCACCCTCTCATTTCCTAATTTATTCTAATGTTAAAAGTTTGACCTTTTCACTCTCCGCTAACCAACTTGTCTTCTTCCTCAGGCATCTATTTAACCAACATCCTGAAGACGGAGGAAGGCAACCCCGACTTCCTGCGACGTCACGGCAAAGACCTGATCAACTTCAGCAAGCGACGGAAAGTGGCCGAAATAACTGGAGAGATCCAGCAGTACCAGAACCAGCCCTACTGCCTGAAGGTGGAGCAGGACATCAGGGTGAGGACTCCCGCTGTCTTTGAATGTGGTTTTTTTTTTTTCTTTATATTTCTCGTATCTGAACGTCTGCGCCTCCTGTGTTGCGCAGAAGTACTTTGAGAACCTGAATCCGATGGAGAACATGAGTGAGAAGGAGTTTTCAGACTACCTGTTCAAAAAGTCTCTGGAAATTGAGCCGCGGAACGCCAGGCAGCCTCCGCGATTCGTAAGTGACTCTGCTGTGAAAACGTGAAGCTTTTTGCTCTGTAATGTCTCACAGGGATGATTCTGTCACCTGATTTAGAAACTATGGTCACATTGGTGGTGTGTAACTCTCAATGTTCATGCCTTTCTAATGTTTTTAGTGTGTTTAAAGGAATGCAGTTTTAGTTTCACACAAATTAAAATTCTGGCTTTTTTTTTTTTTTCCATTTTAAAATAAAAACTCCATCAAATCTTAAAATAAGATTTTCTCCGTTGTTGGAGTCAGTTTAAAGGATTGAAATGATTCTGTTTGTGGTTCTGTAAGTTGAGTATTTGAGTTATGAGTAGTTAACAGGAAGCTGCTCCTGATTGGTGGTTTCTGAAAAAACAAAAAAACAAAAACATTTCTCACCTATATCTTAGTTAAAAAATGACATGTTGAAAATTATTCATAATGTTCTCAGTAATTAATGTAAAAAAAAATCTTATTACATTGTTTTAGGTGGGAAGGCCTCTTGGCCACCACCCTAATGTTTTAGCACCTTCCTCAGATTGTTTGTCTGATTCAAGTCAGGACTTTGACTAGGCCAGTTCAAAATATTTTTATTACATCCAGTCGAAGTAATACTATATCCAACATCTGCCATTAATAATTATTTTAGGTTTAACTGTGTGTCTGATTTTAGATTCAAAGATATTTTAGATATCAACAATACTTTATTGATTCAAAAGGGAAATTACATGTAAGAGTTATTGAAGATGGTTTCTTTAAGATTTGATCAGATTTCTATACATTCGGGACCCATCCACTTTTTTCACAGATATCTAAGGTTTAGTATCAGACTGGTCCCATGCAGAAAAACAGATCTGGGTCCATTTAAAAATGGCTCTTTTTTTTTTTTCTTTCTTTTTTTTTTTTTTTTGCATGCAGATGTAAATTACACATTTATTTGCACACTTAGCTTGCTAAAGCTTCACAAGTTTGGTCTAACATGAAAAAAACATCTTTAATTTGTTCAGTCAGTGCAATTAGGAGTAAAACAGCCGACGTAAAATAAACGATAAAGAAACTGAAACGACAGGTCGACTGCTTGGTTCAGACACGTAAAAACTAACTGGAACAAAAATCTTCTTCCAAATGGTTCAGAAAGTGTTGTCAGGAATTTTAAATATAATGTAAAACGAATAATAAAGCATGACGTCGCTCGGAGCACAAAGCGTAGAATTAGACTGAGTAGATCGAGCACGTTATAGATATTAATATCAAATTGGTGCGTCTTTAATCTGTGCTGAATCGGAAGGCGGTAGACAAACCCCGATCCAAACTTTCTGAATTTAAAACCACGCCGTAACCCTTTCTAAATTATCTAAAGCCTCCTGCCAGAGTGCGTTTTTATGTTTTGTCCTTCACCTTATGATTCTCCTCCCCTTCCTCTCCGTCTGCAGCCCAGGAAGACCACGTACTCCCTGAAGTCCCCCGGGCTCCGGCCCGTGCGAACGTCTACCTCTGGCACCCTGAAGGGCCACCCGGTGGCCCTGGAGCGGGACCTGCAGCACAAGATCACCTTCCGCAGCATCGCTGAGAACGACCAGGACCCCCCGTCCTCGGCCTCGGTGCCCACCTCTCCCAACACGCCTACCCCGCCGCCGTCGGCCTCCTCTGATCTCGGCCCGGTCTTTGACCACGACCTCAACAGCTCCTACGGCAGTGAGTTCCATTTCTAAAAAGAAAAATGTTTGTGGGGAAAACATCTACATAGATTTCTATCACTTAAAAGTATTTGTACTTTTTTTTTATGTTTGTTTCTTAACCAGCCTCTTTGTGTTTGAACCTTTCAGGCTCTATGTTCCCCTGTCCTCTGAACCCTTCAAGTGAGTGATCAGTTTTTAGTTCTCATAGTTTTTCTCCTTCATTTCTTTAATTATTGTCTGTTTGGTCGTTTGCAGAGTTACAGTCCGTCTCCTGTGGCAGCCTCCACCAGCTGGTAGAGGAGCCGAAGCCGCCTCCTCTACCTCCTCGAAGGAAAGACACCGTGTCCGAAGCGAAAGTAAGAAATGGCGACAAAACGAAAACGTGACAATTGACTGTTGGTAGAGTGCAGGAGAGGAGGTGAGAAAACGGGGAAACTTTAAAACGCCGTTGAAATTTACAAAATTCCACTAGAAAAAAACGAGAGAACCTGTTTTTCATCTTTGAAGAAGAGAAATGTCGACGCATTCGGACAGATTTACATTCGACATATCAGAGGAATGTGACGGATGAGGAGGTTGTTTAAAAAAAAGTACATAGTTTCTTAATTCAGATTTATGTGAAAAATACACATTTTTCACATAAACAGTAAATTTAATTGTTCGGTACATGAATATCATGTGATGGATTGAGACAAAAAATACTGAGAGGAAATGATCGATGCTTTTAAAGGTTTTAGCAAATAAACAACCTTAAACTGTCGTGTGTTTTTCAGTAGCCTGCTGCTCAGATTCTACTAAAATATGAGGAAAGGGAAGTTGTGCATCAACAGTGGCCTTTGCCCACTTCAAAATAAAAGCATGGATATAATCGTTACTTGACTAATTCCCGACAGTCGAAAACCAAAACGTCTCGAAACATTTCAAGGTTCACTCAGCTGAAAGTGAATTAGCTCTTTAGAACTTACCCGGAAAAATTAATTTAGGGGAAACAAAGTGTGCCAAACATTGTCAAATTTAGCAACAGCTCTAAAGCACTAAACTAAAACTTGGCTGCACTATCAGCAAGTTAGTGGAAGTGCGATCGCTCCTGGTCTTCATGATGCTGTTCCTTCTCTGATTTTATGAATCTATTTATTAGATTTTCAAATTCAGCTGATCAACAATAATCAAATACATCTTTAGAAAATAGTTTCCTCTGTTAAGAATTCATTGTCCAATCAGTGTGAACATAATCACAATACTTTGACCTTTTTGAATTCTGCACCTAAAAAAATCTGCTACTATAAAGCAAACACACTCTAAACACTAACTAAAACTAAAAAATACTTTATTCAAAAATAAATAAGACTGGGTTGTGCTGTGGTGGCGCAGGGGTTAAGAAGCACAACCCACATATGGAGACGCGGCTGTCACAGGTTCGATTCCCAGCCTTGGTGACCTTTGCTGCATGTCTTCCTCCTCCTCTCATTACCAACTTTCCTGTCAATTAACTATTGAATAAAGGAAACTAGAGCCAAAAAAATCTAATAAATAAATAAACTGAATAAAACGAACAAAAAGTCACAACAAAATAAAACTAAACTATAATTAAAAAAAAAACTCAAAGCTGTTAAAACCCTGATCTGGAAAATAGAAGCACCTGATTTTATTTTGTGGTATCACGAAAGGGGGGCGATAAATATCATTAAATGACACATTGTTTGGTGTGTGTGTGTCTCAGCAGAGCTCCATGTGCGACAGCCCCCCAGCCATCCCTCCGCGGCTCCCCCCCCTGCCGAGGAACCAGCACCGCTCTCCGCTCTACAACGGCCCCCACTACGACGGACCCCTGCCCAGCCCGCCGCCCCCACCGCCCCGGGACCCGCTCCCCGACACGCCCCCGCCGGTTCCCCTGCGGCCTCCGGAGATCTTCATCAACTACCCGCAGCCGTCGCCCGGCCCGGGCGTGGCCCGCTACAACTGGGACCTGAACAGCTCGCCCAGCTCGCCCAACACACCGCCCAGCACGCCATCGCCACGTGTCCCCCGGCGGGGTTGCCCCCTCAGCGCCAGCCAGAACAGCCTCTGCCCGCTCCCCACCGCCGCCCCGCCCGTTCCCCCGCGCCACAACCCCGTCCCACAGCTCCCCAAGCTCCCGCCAAAGACGTATAAACGGGAGGCTCTGCAGCCGCCGCCGCTGCAGAGCCTCCCATTGGTGGAGAACACCGACAGCAGCCAGTGAGGCGACTCTGCCCCCGTAAGCCACCAAAAAAAAAAAAAAACTCAAGAGCCGCTGATCTGAAAAAGAACAGGAGCCGCTCCGCAACAATCCCACCACACCTGCCTCGTCCGCTCAGGGGATCAGTAGCTCCGCCTCCTCTGCAAACCCTCTGTGCCAACGACGAAACTCACACCGCTGTGCCAGCTAGCAAACAGCCCAGGAGCGTCTGCGTCTGCGAGGCGCAGGGATGGCCAGCTCCTGGTGGGGGGGCGTCTTTACCCCCAAGGCTCCTCAGACTCCGTAGCCTCAATCGCGCTTCTTTCTCCGTTTCCTTTTGGGCATTGACGTCAGTCGGCTTTCCCTCTGCAGCTCAGAGATCGTCCGAAGCCCTTCAGCTGATCCGCTTCGCTTTTGTCTTTCTTCTTTTGTTTCTGTCCTACTAACTGAAGACAGTTGCCAAAGTCTTATTTTATGCAGGGGGAAAAGGGATTTTCTTTTTGTTTTTAAAGCGATTCTAAACACTAAACGAAACACTACAAAGAGCTGAATCCCTCCCTCCCCCCGCCGCTCCCCTCCCTCACTTTGTATCTCAAGCTGTACACTGTGACTGTAAAGTATCAAACTGTCTTTGTTTTGTTTTATTTGTTTTGGAGGTTATTTGCCTAAAAACCTCTCCGCAGCCACAAAAGAAAAATGTTGCCTTTCTTTTTTTTTTCTTTCTTTCTTTCTAAAAAGAAAAATCCAACAGCGGTGACCTCTGACCCCAGTCCTATTGGCCCAGACAGACACGACAGCTGAGCCAAGAACACTCCGTTTGCACAAAGCGTTGGGCAAAGTCAGCAGGTTCAGGTTGGACGGACCTCACTCTACGACGCCGACATCTTAACCGACCGCCCGCCTCCTCCACCCGGACGTCACGCCGCTGTCCGACACTGTGCTCCTCCTGCCCTCGACTCCAGCTTCTTTATTTGTGTTGAGACTTTTTGCACTGGAAGCATTTCCCCCACCAAAGCTTTAGGAGGAGGATGGCTCAGCCTTTCACCCTCCTCCTGCTCCTCCCCACTTTCTCTCTCTCTCTTTCTCCCCCCAGCGGCTGCTCCCGATGCCTGAAACCCATGAAAAATAATTAAAAAAAAGGAACTTTTTAACCCAACTTCTTCCTCTTTTTTTTTTTCTGGCTTTGAAACATTTGGTTTCGGTTCGGACAGACTGAAACGATCCACGCCTCGCGCTCGGATGTGCCTTTTTAGTTCGTTTTCTATTTTCCGGAAATACAGCAGACGGTGTCTAAAATGCTTAAAAAAGGAAAAAAAAAGAAAAAAAGAAAAGTTGCCTATGTAATGTTTAGAACAAAAGCTATACACTATAAAAAAAAATTGTACGTTTGTTCATGCTGTGTGTATATATAACATGTATACACTAACTGAGTCATTTGTATAAAGTGAAAATCCTTTCCCTCCTCCCTCCGTCTTAACGTACCATCAACTACCCCTTTTTTTTTCCAGTCTTTTTCTTAAGAATCCAACGCTGCTACAGTGGGCTAAAAATGAAATTTAAAAAATTAAAAAAATAAAAAAAATAAAAAAAAACAGGTCACTGTTGCTAATTTGCAGACAATCTCCAGTTCAGCCAATGCGATTATTTCCCAGGAAAAGCCATTAATTTCCCCCTCTGGTGCTCCAAAGCAATGGAAATGATCCAGCTTAATACACCAAGCACTTACACACACAGACGACGCGTGCTTCACTTTGTACATCCTACTAATTGCCTTTTTATCTCCCTTTCAAAGACTTTTTAATGCTTACGCTCATCAAACAGAGGTTGGAGTAGTATTAAAGTTGCAATGGAATATATTCAAGTCACAAGTTTTGGCGCATAGTAAAGAATTGGGGGGTGTTTTTTATTTAGTTTTGGTTTTCTTTGTGTGTGTGTGTTTTTTTTTTGTTTTGTTTTGTTTGGTTTTTTTGGGGGGAACACACTTTGTGCACTTTAGGCTGTACTGTTTAAGAGCCACAGTTGTCACAGGAATGTTTGTAAATGCAGTGACCCTGGGCAACACAGATCAGGCCAGGAAAGACACAAGTCTACCACCTCAGTTTTTTCCTTTTCTTTATTTCTCCAACATTTTCCATCTCACCCGAACGCTCGGTCGGCGTCTAATCGCCACGAACAACTCTTTCTAAAAAAAACTACATATATATATATATATATATGTATATAGATTTTTGCTCATTCACTTTGAGTTCAGGTAGGAGGAGGATGGAGTTTTTTCAAACTAGTCCTGCGACGCGGTGTTTGGGAGGATTTTCATTCTGGTTTCATGTGAGAACTCTTTGTCGTTTCGTCTTCGTTTTCCCCGTCTCAGAGGCTCCCGTGTCAGTATTGATGGGGTTGATCTTACCAAGGTCTCTTTTGTTGTTGTTGTTTCAAACCGCCCCTCTCACATCCACCCACCCCTCAAAATAACTATTAAGTTCTCTGTTGATGGCACTGTAACAGCTTGATCCAGCAATCAGTTTGTTTGATGGTATGTGGCCTTTTAACTGCTTTGTATTAATGATCTTGATGAGATTAATAAATCACCCAGTCTTATTTTGTACTGAACCACTTATTTCTCATTTGTTTCTTTTATGTACTGGAACTATAAAGTTGACATTTTCTCAGGTTTTCTTGCTTCCTGTTGTAGGCCAAAGCAAAGTGGTGCAGAGAAACGGGAAGGAAAGACCCGTCATCGAGTCCTGGCAGATTTCCCTCCAGGTCTCCTTTGTATTTGTTTTCATCCATCCTCCAGTCGTCACCATCACGGCTGGAAGAAAAATGAAGTCAAATTTAGCAAATATTTGACTTCATTAAATCCCTTCGAGCTGGAGATCACAGAGGCAGACCAGCAATTTTGTTGCTCACACAAAACATCTCAAATGAATTTATTGAAATGAAGAGCATCTAGATGTTTTGCCTTTTTTTTTTTTTTTGCAAAAAGTCAAACTGTGCTGCAAGGTCCCTCGCTGTCCTCACTGTCCCACAGTCCTCCCCCGTCCACGGCTGGTCCGTAGGTCCCTCGCTGCTGAGCAGGCGCAGGTCTGAGGACAAAAAGACACAAAGCACCAAGTTCAGGTTGGTTTATTTTCACTCAGAACCGAAAATGTCGCATTTGAAATGTTTCTCTTCCTACACGGAATGATGCAACAAACAATATCACATAAAACCAAATGATCGTTGTGACCTCATCTACACGTATGATGTGTGAAGTGTTTAAAAATATGGTCAGATCCAGGAAACTAACAGAGAATATTTATTTTATTTTTTTAATAAAAGCTGACCATTTTAACTGGACAAATAGAAAAACTATCCATCCAGAATGATCCCAGAAGCGACATGTTAATCTACAATTTATTTTAACATGAATATATTAGCATAAATTATTTGTATTTCTTACTTGTTTGAGAGAATTGACATTAAAACATGTGTACACACCTTTGTGTTATGAAATAAAAGTTCAAATACAATCTGTAATTTTTTTTTCCTATAAAATCACAGTAGTTCATCTTCCATGTGAAGCCAGTGCATCATTTATCACTGGGGTTACCTCAGGTTTTCCCTGCTGGGAGCGAAAGCCTGGAAGTTGTTCCTGACTGGAGCTGGAACTGGAACGAACCCAGCAGGTCTGCTGTCCTTCTCTGGAGCGGAATCGGCCTGATCCAGACGGTCGTTCACATTTAAAGGAACAGAGGAAGGACGTCAGATACAGGGTTCATTATGTCAATGTGCTTTATCTGAACTAGAACACAAGAATAAGCGTTAAGTTATTGTTTTATAAATTCATCGATTTTTGAAAACTAATCTGATTTTGTTTTGCGGTTATATCTTTTGGCCACACGGGGGAGCCAAACTCAACACAATCGCCATTTCTTCTTGCATCGCGGAGCGTTGGGGATTGGGTTTAGGGGTGTGTGACATGCCACGCACATTTGTCATCCTATTTTCACGAATATTGCATTGACTTCTGTTCATTTGTAATTTATTTGGACCCTTATGCTAAACCTAACTTCCTCTCAATTCAAACTTTGGCCCTAAACCTAACAACTAACCCAAAAACAGCATTTTAACAGCAGTCGCTCCTCACTAACTAGTATTTGTTAGGAAAATGGTCCTTACACCGTATCAAAAACAAGGCCACACATTACACAAAGACACACAAACAGTCATGTTTTTGTATTTTGTAGGGGCTTTACATTGACTTCCATTCAGTTTCTACAGTCTAACCATCACATGCCTCACTCTCACCAAAAGTCAATTCACGCCTTAGCTCCAAACCTAACCTCTAAATCAAAAACAGTCTTTTCCCTCATGGAGACCGAGAAAATATCCCCACATTGTTGGCAGAAATAGGACATAAGAACCTGGTTCACACACACACACACACACATACACACACACACACACACACACCCATACCTAAGTCCAAGTTAGAAATACCAAATAAGCTAACATGCATGGTTTTCCCATCACAGGATGTTAAAGTCCTCGGGACTCACCGTCCATCATGGTTTTGAAATGCACCTGCTCCAACACACCTGAGTGACACGATTCAATCAGCTTGGCATAAAGTTCAGCAGAAGTCCTTTTGGAGCCCATTCAATTTCATTACATGTGTAGAAGCAGGGAAACATCTAAAATGTGGATTTGAAGATCAAGTTTGATGTCTAAAGCACAGTAATAATCCACTCCAATGGCTTTTTATTCCCAGCAGTGGGGATTTTCATAGATAAAGTGCAAAAGTATTAATATATCCAGAATTTTCTGAAATTTGTCACATTGTGACCATAAGTGACAGTGTTGCTTCTTGGGATTTTATGTGATAGATGCACAAAACGGAGCCAAAAAGTGGAATGACTTTGATCAAAGCATACTCGTATCTTAGACTGACCAAGTCCAGGACTCTAATTGAGGATCAGCGACAAGATATGAAAATTAAAACATTCTGCAGCTAAAAGTCCTTTAGCAAGGCAGACGTTGGATCCAAACAAGCAAAACGTTGAAGTACCTGCTTGGATGGATCGTCCCAGATGGGCCTGAAGGCACTTTTCAGATGTGGAGGAGGCGACCCTTTCCTCAGGCTGACCAGTCTCTTCCCAAAGGAGCTGATGAGGCAAGGCGTCGGTCCGTCCGCATGCAGCCCTGCAGGGCTCCTGAGAGGAGGGTGAGGGGTGAACCTGGGAATCTGCCACCTCACACACACAGTTCTGCCTCTGGTTTCCCCCGCCGGCGCCGGTTGCTCCTGCTGCTGCTGGCTGAATGAGGGCTTCAGCAGCACGGGCACCTGGCTGTCCTCCTCGTCCTCGTCGTCCTCGTCCTCCCCACTGTTGGTGTCCACCACCTCCCTGCGCAGGGTGCCATCCGGGCTGCAGGAGGTGACGGAGGAATAGTCAAAGGCGGAGGTGTCGTCCGTCTCGCTGTTTGCGTGCGTCGTCTCCGGGTCGTTGGCGGATTTCACAGTGGGCTGGCTGAAGGTGCCCTGACCCGAGTCGCTGTTTTCTCCCCATCCCACGACGTCCGGAGCGAGCAGAGAGCAGCACGCATGACCGCAGTGGCAGACGGGCTGCCTCAGGGCGGCCCGGTCTCTCAGGAAGCTCTTCCTCCTCACCGGGCTGCAGGACCAGCACTCCAGGCGCATGGAGTGACCGCCATCCACCCCATTGGTGAGAGGAGCAGCCAGCTGGACATCTCTGAGACAAAAAAGAACTTTCAGCAGGGAAATCCCGCTTTTGGACGCCGATTTGAATCGTTAAAAATGTCAAAGCCACTGCAAGAAACGCCGAGGTCTACACACCTCTGAGCAGCAGAGCTGGACTCCTCTCTTATCTGCTGGCTCCTGGTGCAGCAGCTTCCGGAGGACGCAGCGACTGCAGCATCACAGGGGGCGCTGTTCACGTCAGGGGATGAATCTCTCAGCAACAAATTATGGCTAACATTTAAATACTTAAGTTCAAAAATGAAATCTAATAAACAAAAAACATGACTTTCTCCAATTCACACATTGTCAAACTTACAGAATGAATATTGTTTGATTAAACATGCAGAATTCATCCAGGCAGAATTGGTAGAATGACCTCAAATTGGTTGGATTCCTGCCATGAACCCAGCCTTGATTCGTAATTCATACTGTTACAAATGAAATGAGGTCGAAGCCACTGGAGAAGTTTGACTCGCCATCTCCAAATCCAGTTTTAAAGTGCATTTGGACTCAATGTCCAGCTGTAGCTCCCCGTTTCAACCATCTGACCCAACTTAATATGAAAGGGAATCGGTCAAGAGGCTCAAGATCAATCCTGGAATCACCAAAGCTCCAGTCAGTCATGGACTGGACGTGTTCCTGTCCACAGTGGAGACAGTTTAACATCACCACTCAGCTAGTTGGTCTCTGGAAGTTAAAAGTCAAAGGATTCAAAATAACTCCACACTAAATTCAGACTCGAGCACCAAGTTTTGTTGTATGGTGCATCATCATTCCACCGTAGTCAAAGTGGCCCAAAAACATCAGTAAAGCCCCAAATAAAGACCATATAAACTTTTCAAAACACTGAATATCTTCTGTCCTGTTGTACTCCCTCACCTTTGCCCAGCTTCCTCATCTTCCTCCCATCGAACGTCCTCCTCCAAGATCACGTGGCAGCGGGACAAAACGCTCCTCAGAGCTCTCTCAGACCCCAGCAACAGGCTGCAGTCAGGATGCTCCTTACCGGTCCACTGCAGCAGGTTCTTCAACAGGAACGTAAGGAAGTATTGTAAGTTAAGTCAGTTGTAAAATAGTTGACATTTTACGCATCGTTGTAAGTACGTTAGCTTGCAAAAATCCCTTCCCGTGTTCATACTGCAACCACAAACTCGTGTATTCTGAATTCTGGGATTGACTTTGACTTTACTCTTTTGTTTGTTTTATGAAACCCAGTGAACTTCATCAATAGAATCTGTAGATATTACAGGGGGTCTGTTGATTTCAGCGAGCCAAATTTAAGACTTTTTAAGACTTTTTTAAGGTCAGCCTGAAGGAAATTTAAGACCAAAAGAACTATAAATATAGGGAACAATTGAGAGATCCTTAACTCACGTTGGCTGGGAACAAAAGTGAGGCAGTGGCAAAAACAAATATTGTCCAACCAAGTGATAATACACTTACCTATGAGAGATGCAAAAAAGCCTGCTAACTAGCTAGCAGAGTTTTGTAGCAGCTAGTTGCCGCCGCATCAAGACACTGAAGATGTCTGCACAAGCCGCAAATTACTGCCACAAAAAAACAAAACTACATAAAAGATTAAATAGTCCTGCCACGGCTAAATTTCAGACTTGTGCTTAGCGTATTTAAGGCTAACTCGGGTTTTTAAAATGAATTTGACATTTTTAAGGCCTTAATACTTAGATGCGTCACTTTAAGGCTTTTTAAGACTCTCTAAGGATGCACAAATATCTTGTACTAGTCTTACCACTAAGAAACGCACTTTTTAAAGAAAGTCAGATGAAGTCACTTTACAGACGACACAGCGGACGGCTCTCCTCATATCAGACCAGAACTGAACCTCGTAGCCTGTTTTCAAAACGCTAGCTAAATTAAAATTGCACATCAATCCAAACTCGCCCCTCCCAAAAGTAAAACACGGTGGTGGCAGGGTCATGGTGTGGGGGATACTCTTCTTCTTCAGCAGTTCCACAAAGTATTGACTCGTGAGGGCTGAACAGAACTGCATGCCACGCGTCTCTGAATTTGCATTGTAATATTTTCATAGAAAAGCAGAGTACCTCCAGTCAGAGGCTTTTTCCAAATTCGTTGTAATACAGACCACTACAGGAGATCTACAATAACTCACCTGAATGTGACTCAGGTAGCTGTGAATCCTAGCAACAGGAGCCAACAGCACAGAGAGCAGTTTTATCTCCTCTCTCTCCATCTGGCCGCTCTGTGGGAACCAGCAGAAAGTTGCCATTGGTGACCATGTCCTCCCAGTTGTGCCTGGTGTGAGGTCAGCACATTGTCACACGTCACCTGCCTGTGTTTGGAGGCTTTTCCCTTGCTGATTGAGCCGGTTGAACTCGAGTGAGAGGAACGACGCCAACGTCGTCGTGTATCCGAGATACATATCTGAAAAAGCTGTCTGGACAACCAAAGTCAAAGTCAGCAGCCTGCAGCCGGAAATGTCTGGAAGTGACTTAAAAAAAAAAAGGGGGAAGAGGGAAGATCTCACGTCGTTTTGGCCGATGAGCTGCACCAGGATGTCGCCGACCAGAGACTTCCAGTGTTCGGCGGATAACCTCTCCTGCAGGGTGTTCCTGAAGAGCACATGTCGCTGCAGGAGCTGCTCCACGAACCTCACATACGTCTGACTGGGCCACACGACAGAGGGGAAAACCTCAGTCACACAGAGCAAAGCGGAAACTTTCTCTCCGGTTTTAACACCGTTTTAACCCGAGGCGGGACTCACTACGGCTCTCCGGTGGTCTGGTGAGCTGGCGGTGTTTTGTACTTGTCGTACAGCTGGTTCAGGGTCGACACGTATTCCCACTCAGAGTGCAGGAGCTGCATGGCCACCTGGTGTCGAGCATCTGCGCAGCAAGAAGTGGAAGTCTGGTGTTGGAATATTTCATTTTCATTATTCATTGTTCAGATCATTATTCACTTTGGAAGCTGAGCGTCCAGTCTGCACACAGAGCAAAGGCCTTATGTGAAACACGGAGGCCAGGAATGGCTGCAAAGAGGCTGTTTGGCCAGCAGAGGGCGCTGCTTGGTTTCTCACACATGAACTACAACTTGAAAATAAATATTTGTAGTTTATCTTTTAAGGGCCTCAATTTGAAGGATTAAGAAAAAAGCTGAATAATAACTCAAAATAAAAAAAAAAAAAAAACAACTAACAAATTGATTGTAACTTTACCCAGAAAAACCTTTGTAGTCTAATTTACAGTAATTGTATGAGGAAAACAAGCTAATGAAAAGGCATGAAGTCTCTATTTTTTTATTTGTGTTTTCTTTTTGTTTTTTTTTAGAAGTTTGGTGCAGTAGGACCCCAAATAAAATCCTGCTCAGGGCTGAATCCAAATTGTATTCCGGCTCTGGTTGAATCCCATTTAGAAAGCTTTTAAATGCGCCCTTCCCCCCAAAAAAATTGTTTTAATGGAGCAGAACATTTCAGAACCTCGGGGCTGACCTGTTCCTTCGCTCAGCCCGGCCTTCAGACCCTGGAGGAAGCAGTGAAGGAGCAGTTTCCCTCTGGACAGGCAGGCCGGTGGAGGAGCACAACACTCACAAACACCGGCTGGCTCTGCTGGATCGCTGGAAACAGACAGGAGACAGATGGAGAGAGATTCTCAGCTGGTCTGACGTATTTTTTCAGTGATTAAAAATACCACACGTTTTGCTGCCTGCTGCATTTATCCAATCTGAAAACATTTAAAAATTAAAAATCCTCCTCTATGGCCTTAGAAGATAAGATAAGGTAAGGATAGCACACAAGAAAAAAATCAAGAATAAGTAAATAAATAAATTAACACAATAAATAGCAATTAGTAGTAATAGTCTTAAGGACACACATTGCATATGTGTGTGCACATATAATACTTATAATAATGTAATGCATTATATAATGCATAATATATGACAGATATATGAAAATTAGGCCTGTCACAATAATCGATATACCAATTAATCACATGATAAATTAAAACAAACTCAGTAACTTCCCTTGGCGTGATTTATTGTTTTTCTCTTTCTGCCAAAAACGATACAAAAGTCTTTTTGGAGGATAATTTTGTTTACCAAGACTTTGTAATTAATTTTATTTATTGTTTCTGTTGTTTTGTTTATTTATTTTGGAGACTTAAAATGTCTTCCAGCTCCAGTGCTAAATGTTAATTAGAATTTAAAGTTTAGTGATATTTGAAAATGTATTTTATTATTATTATTATTATTATTTTTATTATTTTTTTTTTTATTATTATTAATTAAAAATCGTCTCACGACAACAATATCATCGTTTATCGCGATAACGTCTGGAACAATTTATCGCCCAGCAAAGTCTGTTATCGTGACAGACCCTCTGTATGACATAAAGAACAACCTTAAAAATCAGAATCCTGCTCAAAATGCCTGTCTGGATTTCTGCCCTTCTAAGCCAGAGTGAACATTCCTGGTTTCTTATCCGTTGTACCTTTCTCTTGGTTTGGACGTGAGGCTCTTTCCGTCCAGCTCGGGTCCGGGCCTGTTGCTGTACAGCTGCACAATTTGACTCCTCAGTACTCCAAGTTCCTCCTGTGGGAGGAAAAAAAAAAAAAGCCCAGTCACAGTCAAACATTGATCCCTGTTGCCGTGCACTGGACGGACGGCTACGTCCCGCCTCACCCTCAGCGACTCGACCAGCGCCTCCAAGCGGAAAGCTTTTTTCTGACAGCTCCTCCTGTTCTCCTCCAGCTCCTCCCTCAGGTGCGAGTCTCCATGCTGGATCCGACCGAGCTCCAGCAGGGCGCTGGTGAAGCCCGTCTTCAGTTCTGTGACCATGAACTGTAGCTACGGAGGCACACGGTGAACATGACGCTACAGTGGCTTGATCTTTTCTGAAACGGTTCCTGTTACAACCATGAACTTTCAATGTGTTTTATAAGATTTTAATGTGGAAAAAAAAAATAAAACACAATGTAAAGTAGTTAATGAAATGGGAATGAAAAGAAAATGATGCATGGTTTTTATTTTACATCACACCAAAGTAAAAAAAAGCAACAAAAATAAAAACTACCGTATCAATATAAACAGCGTCTCCATGTTGAGACATGATGATTTTTTTTTTAAGTAACGTGACAAAAAAGTCAATTTTTTTTTAGATAACTATCTTCTTTAGATTTCTTCTAATATTTTTTAAGAACCAGTGTTTCATTTTTATATTGAGGATTTAAAATCAAGATAAACATAAAATGGATGCATATTTAAATAAATGACGATTCCATCATAATGACAAGGAAAAACAGATGTAAAACTTTTTAGTGTCATTCTTTGTGGAAATATTGCATCGTGTTTAAAGACATGAACTGGGTCAAAGCTAATGTCCAAAAGAGCCACTGAACTAGACCAGGAACAAACGGACAGAACCACAATGAAATGTCTTAGATTAAAGTACACTGAGGTCTGAATGACCTAGTCAAAGTTCAAACTAAATTTGACTAAGAATTACAGTCCAGATGTGTGAATTGGGTTGAGATGTGCTTCCAAAGACAGGAACTGTCTTATTGTCTTATGTCTTATTTTTAGAGAAAAATATTGAAACATTTCATTTCCTTCCCCTTAACAATTATCAACCAGTTATTTGCCTCTTCAATAAAACACGTTGAACTTTGTGGCGTTCACTTATAAAATGAAGCTACAATCAAACGATCTTGCTCACTGGAGAGGCTGCATTTGCTGCCACTAGACAAATACAACGATGGAAGGATTCACCGTGTACCGTCTCTTTAAACACACCGAGCTCGGCTGACGACGGGAAATTTACCTTTGAGATTTCAGAGACGAGCTCTGCCTCTTGGGGCTTCATGACCTTTGCAGAGAGAGACACAAACAAGCCTGTTCGCAAACACGCAGCGACTGACGAACACAAACTGAGCCGCCCGTCTGACGGCTTCAGGGATGAAAGCCTGCCTAAAGCCACTTCCACTTCAAAAAGGTGGATTTATTGTCTCTTTGCTCCTCGTGTTCTTGTGTTTGTGTTACCTGTTCAGATGTTGCTCCTGCCAGCAGACCCTCTGCTAAGGAAGTGCTGAGCGAGCCAAAAGAGCCGCAGGGGGAGATGGTGCAGGAGCCAAGATCCCTCCTTAGAAATCTGCAAACAGAAGGGCAGGCAGAACCCGGAGAAACACGTCGAATTAAATTCAAATAAAAAAAAAAAAAAAAAAAGCCAAACACTTTGTCGTTTAAACAGGCGTTAAAGTAAAACCCAGCAGAAAGCAGGTGATGTTTTAACTGATCCAATCCCATATGTTAGTAATCATATGGGCTGTAACGTCACTCAAAACTTTGAAAAATCCTCGTTATAATGTAAATGACACACAACCGTCCAGCTATTCTCAACTAAAACTTCAAATGAAAATAACTTGTGTTGCAGAGGGAGTTGGAAAACACTCGCCTGGCTTCACGTTCTTCTCCTTCTCCATCCAGTTTGAAAAATGTGCACTCGCTCCTGGAGTCTTTAGGCGTTGTGTGTCGTGTGCTGCTCTTGGTGCCGCTCCGTGTCCACAGCAGGTCTCCTCCTGTGAGGAGGCAGAGCTTGTAGCTGCCTCAGAGGAAGGATGCGAAGCACGCTGCAAATCAGAGGGCTGGAGGTCGTCTGTTGTTTTCTATGATTGTTCTATGAGGATCGACTAGATCAAAGATCTGCAGCCGTTCCGACCTGGAGTTTACATGTAGGAAAACACAAAATAGAGAATATTTGTGAGGTGGAAGTAAAAGAATGGAGGGTTATTATTGAAAATAGGTCTGGACTTTGACTGGGCCACTCCATTAAATGAATTTAATTTGATCTATTGCATCTCTGGCCGTGTTTTTGGGGTCACCCTGCTACAAGGTGAACCTTGGCTGCATTTTCAATTGTTTCCTCCAAAATTCAATGACAATCTCATCAACTGGTTTCCCTGCCCTTGCTGAAGAGAAGCATCCCTCAGCATAATGCTGCCACCACCATGTTTCAAGGTCAGAGTGGTGTGTTTGGGATGATGTGGAGCCTTAGTTTGTTTTCTGATTAACAAACCTCTGAGACTTCACAAAAAAAAAAATCTATATTTATATTAAGATTTTTATTTTACATATAGCCGACTTTCTGAAATTTAGCTACATTTGACAAGGGGGGTACCAGAGTAAAGAGGCTCAATACAAGTACACTCATGATTTTCCCTTCACGTCACAGCCAGAGGCTGGAACCCTGCTGACTTTTTGTCACATTAACTAAAGGGATGTAAATACTTTTGCAAGGAGTTCATATTTCTTATGAGTGATATAAAATGTGACAAAACATAATTCTATAGTTGTGAACGGCAAATATGAAAACTTGTACATTGTGGACGCAGAGAGCTTTTCAAGTAAAAATATTCGCAACAATCCCACTCTGTTTTAATAGTTGGCATCGTATAGGATGTTTCTCTTTTTATTTTTACATTTAAAATATAAAATTTAGGCTGGTTGTTCACAACTTTAGTTTTAGAGCAGGGGTGTCCTCGAGGGCCACCGGCATCCTGCATGTTTTAGTTCTCTCCCTGCTGGTAGCAACAACCATTTCAGCATGTCAGTGTTCTTCTTAGGCCTCTAATGAGCCATCATTTGATCCAGGTGCGTTAAACCAGGGAGAGAACTAAAACACGCAGGATGCCGGGCCTCCAGGACCGACACTGGGCGCCACTGAGAGAGAGACAGTCTTCGAGATTTGTCGTCTTCACTCCGCCCACGCTTGCTTGACCCAGCAATATAAATCGAACGCCACTACGGGCTGTTGCGCTGCGGTGGGCGGAGTTAAGAGTCAGCTCTTGAATCTGATTGGACGATAGCTTTGTAGCGTTTTAAAATCGTAGCACTTGAACTGGCTGTCAAAACACCGGACACGAAGAGAGCGAAGAAGGTGGAGAATAAATACATATATATACACATTTAAATCTTAAAAACTGTAGAACTGCTTGCTGTTAAGGACTGTTGTATGAATAATTATTTTAGTAGCTGAATTTAAACTTTTTTAAAATGACGTAGGAATGATAGCTGACGTTAGCACGTGAGAAATAGTACCGTCTGGCGTTTTATTAGAACTTCAAAAAAGCCTTTTGAATAATTCAGAATAAGGTAGATATAACATGTCTGACTCTGTGAAACCTACTGTGATTGTTATTGTTTTACAGTACCCAGTCTTCTCTCGAAGGCGTCTGAAGACATGAGAAAGACCGAGTTTGACTCTTCCTCTGATGAAGATGTGGAAGAAGAGCAGCTGACTCCGCTCCACATGAGCTGGTATATGAAGCAAAACACGCAAAATTATCCGCCCCTCTAAAGCTCCTCGTTATGGCCACAAATTTAAATGGGTTTTCAGTAATTTTGTCATTGACACAAAGCAGAAGTGGAAGTAAAAATCTAAAAACTGTCCTGTGTATACTCCCTCTGAATCTAGAAGACGCAATATTCTGACTTTTTAAAAAACATTATCCTGTAATATTTTTGACTGGGTTTCAGGTTACCTCTGTCCATAGTTGAGTGCTCACAGTACCTTGGAATATGTGCACTGCCAGGTAAAATCATGTTCATCTGAAAGGTCTATTTTAGGACAAAGACTTTTTTTTTTTTTGACATAATACATTTCTTCTTATTCCAGGTTGCAAGTATAAAGATGTTCGCAGGTCCCTGCAAAGAGATGTTGGTAAGGCAGTTTTTGAGGAATCTTTTCTCAGATCAGACATTAACGCTGCAGAATACAACTGTCTGTGTAAATATGTATTTTTTACATATTTGAACTATTACCACAGAATATCTGTGAAAAGATCCATCTCCTTCCTGTGCTCTGGAGAAATGCACTGCTCCAAACAACCAAGCAGAGCCAGGAGGAGGGTCTTAGTGCTGTCAATCAAACTTGTGTGAATGCTACTAAACAACTCAACATAACAGTTTATTTCACAAATCTCATACTGTGCTGTCAGAACATGGTGATAGTTTCAACAATTATGTAAACAAAGTATTTTTTTTATTATAAAAGTTAAATACTGCATTGAGTAATGTGTTTTATGCTGTTATTCTATTGATGGGCGTCACAGCTTTTAATCTTTTTACTCAGTAGTGGAAAATGACAAATTTGTCTAAAACGAACTTGCATTCCTTGCCGTTACCAGATGAGCTGAAGAACCAGGGGGTGCAGGATGTGTTTGTCTTGTGCACTAGAGGGGAACTGAGCAGGTACAGGGTCCCGTCGCTCCTGGAGGTCTACGAGCAACGCGGCTTCACGGTGCACCACGCGCCGTTCCCCGACGGAGACGTTCCCGAGCTGGAGCAGTGCTGCCAGATCCTGGACGAGCTGCAGGTCTGCCTCGAGAGGAACAGGAGAACGATGGTCCAGTGAGTCCAACACACACACACGGGCTACATGAGGGATGTATTTGAAATGTTGAGTGGAAAAGATCTCCAAACACTGAAGTTTGTTCACTTACCTCTCAGAGACTCGATGAGTAGCTTGGAAAGGTAAAGCTCGTCCAAATCCACTGCTTTGTTTTTACATTTATAAAAATGGGAGAAAATGTAAAATATGGCATGAAAACCTTTTCAGGAGCCCAACAACTTGTGGATTAACAAACAGCTTCTCCAAGGTTTGCGTGTTTTACCGCTTTCCCACAATTATTTAACAACTCATTGATGAAAGGCAATCTTTGGACAAATTAAAACTCAGCACAGGAAAATGTAACTTACTTAAATAAACCAAAAAAATTCTAGGCAGCAGTGGTTGAATTTATACAGCACCTCGCAAATAAAAAAAAAAAAAGACGGTAGCATAAAAACTAAAATACTGAATAAAAACACAAAGTGAAAGGAAATAAATGTTAAATACAATTAAATCCGATTTAGAATATTTAAAAAAGGATCTTAAGGAATAGCATGTTTGAATAAAAAAAATCCTCGACTAAAACTCTCAAAAGCAAATCGATTTGCATCGCTCCAGAAAGTTCTGCAATTCTTGGAACAACCAGCAGATTTTGGTTTGAGGACCTGGAGGATCCAACAGTTCAGAGATTTCAGAAGGATTCTCATCATGCAGGAACCTGAACGTTAGTCAGGGTTTTACAATCAATTAATTCAGGAAGTAAACAGTGAAAAGACAGGAGGGATGTCGATTCCTCTCTTGGTTCCATGTAAGAGGTTTTCTTTTTTTGCTGATGCATCATGATATCCTAAATCGGAGGAAATGAAAGCCAATTTTTTTTTTTAAACCAACCTTTATAGTTTGGAAATATTTCTGTAAGTAAAGATACTCTGCCATCATCTGGTCACCATAGAAACCACAACGAAGCTCTGCCTGTGCGGTTTGAAGTTCTGAACTGACTCTGCCTTTTCCTTTCCTCCTGCAGCTGCTACGGAGGCCTGGGGCGATCCGCTTTAAGTGAGGACAGTCTGCTTTCACGTGATGACCTTCTCGTTTGAACTTTCTCTTAACTCGCAGCATTTGTTTCCCACTCAGTCGCCGCCTGCCTGTTGCTCCAGCTCTCGGTGACGATGACGGCCAGCGAAGCCATCGAGATCCTCAGAGAGCACAGAGGAGGAGGAGCAATACAAACGGTGAAGGTGAGGTCAGATAGTATTTTTAATGAATAAGGAATTCAGCACGCCTCAATCTTTTTTTTTTTTTTGCAGCAATACAATTTTCTTCACGAGTTTCGGGAGAAGTATGCCGCCTACAAAGAGAACAGAGAGGCTTCCACAGAGAGATCGGTGTCTCGGTGATTCTGGAGAAAATAATCTGTAAACATCTGCATTCAGTGATTTTTAACTCTCCAAGAGCTGCACTTTAAGAGTAGTACATCACTTCTTTGAGCTTTTAAATAAACCAAAAGGTTCAGGTAACAACACAACTCGGCTTAAAATCTTTAAAAATACACAAGCCTGTGTTTAAGCTTTAAAAAAAAAAGTAGATGCGTACATTTTCTGTACCAAAATATATATATATATAAAAAAAGCCTTTTCATGTCTGTTAAAGTGACACTACTTAATCCACCGCACAAGAAAAAATAAATAAAATTTACATTGCAGAAAATTTCAGCGTTTTGGTTTTATTTTGAATTATTTTCCCAAATGTGACAGGAAGGTGTCTAAACTGACTGGTGCAAAATGAAAGACATTGCTCTAACCAGTGAAAGCTTGAGCTAAATAACTTTTATTGAACTAAATAAGTTGGAGATGCAGGAGTGCTTGATGTCAGAGGAAATTGTATAAAAATCCAGAAAACAATAAATAGACCAGAGATGCTAACAACGTGGACTATTTGTGTTCAAATCAACCAAAAACAGATCAAAAGGTACGATTCAACAGTATGGCACATCAGCAGTTTGCTACTGAAGCTCTATACATCGCTGTCGAGTCGGCCTTTCACTTAACTCAGAGCTACAAGGGAAAATTTACAGAAAATAAACCACACATGATCCCCTCATGATTAATATAGACAACTAAATATTGGACAGGTAGATTTTAAATATTGAAACAATTCATTGGGGAAAAAAAAAACCCTGATAAGACGGTGCGTGCGTCATGTTTCACTACAAGATGACGCTCGTCTTTTATTCCTTCAGTCCATCTTTAGTCTGAACAGACTGAGCTGTCTGCAGCCAAGATCAATAAACTACCTGGTCAGAGTACATCAGCTGTTACAATCCAGAAAAAGGAAAAAAAACCGTAAAGCAGATCAGCACACGTTTAGATTCACGCACACAAACCTCAAATCCTAATCTGTAAACACTCGAAAGCAGGGAGCAAAGATGGAAAACTATTTTTATTTAATCTCAAGCATTAAAAAAAAAAAGATGAACTTGTCCATTGAAATTTGTCCGTATTTCCAGACTATTTTTTTTTAAGTTGTAGTGCTTTGACGGAAACGCTGCGACCAAGATAGTCTTTAAAGAGGTTAGAAGTTTCCAGAATGACTCTCTGCACTGTGTGTGTGAGTGTGTGTTTGTCGGGGGGGCTCATCCACTTGAAATGACGGCTCGTGTTGCTCATCAGTGGTCTCCAGCAGGTCCAGTGTTCCAGCACTTGGATCATAGTGTCTGGTCATCTACTGTACGGCTCGGTCCGTTTCCCTCCACGTCTTTAGGAGCTCACCAGAACATAGATCATTCTGGAAGAGACAGATTAGGATTACCGTCAGGTTCACTCACAACCGCCTGGGTCCTAATGACCACAGCCAGTAAGATGGTGCAACATTTTCAACATCTGTGACTGACAAAATAACGACTCAGGGTGTTGCCACAATTTAAATACATCTGCTGAAAATTTACAGTGTTGACAAAAAATAAAAATAAAAAAATACACATTTTCTTACCGTGTGTTAAAAGTGGGAGCGTTTCTATTACAGTCATGAAACATCAACTTTCATGTTTTTGACAAATCTAAAACTTTAGTTAAAAAAAAAAAAGCCTCTTTTGTATTCAATTAGATTTTAGCAGAGAGCCATTTTGGGAAAAAAAATAATTTAAAGCTGCAAAAGGTCACATGACTGAAAAAAATACAACTTTTTACACAAATATCTCCTTTGGGAAATTTCTTGTAATCTTTATAGAACAAGCATTTTGTGTCTTTTTTTTAAAGGGCAAGGAAAACGGGTCTAAAAACATTAATGGGAATTTTAGTGTTTGTCATTCTTTGTGAAAATTCAGTGCAAATATTGCAGGAGAATTTAAAAAAAAAAAAACCTTAAAATTGTTATATCTGTATTTAAAACCATCAACTGGCTCCTTTTCAGTTTCAGCCAAAGTTATTCAGAGCCAGCTGCGACTCCGCAGGTTGCAGAGCCGCATGTTCAACCAATGCAGAGAGCTTCTGTACGATTGTCAAAGTGAGAAATGGAAAAAGCTGTGTACCCGTAGAGATAGTAGAAGAATGAGAGGAGGTAGAAAGCCAGTTTGCACCAGCCTTCTTTTTGACAATAGGCCAGGATGTCGGCATTCATGATGGTAGTCGGGTCATAGAGTCCTGGACAGCTCATCACAGGTCTGCTCGTATACCTGTGGCACAGCAAAAATATTAATAAATAAACCTGTTAGTCACAAACGAAGCAGAGGATTCCTGTTTCGGCGGTCAGCCGGTTGCTCGGTTACCCACCTCCAGACGTGATAAGCCAGCAGCGGCAAGTTGAGGAAGAGGGTGAGCCACTCGGCCGCGCACAGAAACATCACGCAGAAGAAGAAATGGATGAGATACTCTGGCAGCACCAGCTGAAACAGACCAGAGGAGAGGAGACGTCAAGGCACAGGGACAGCCGGTCAGTCTGCCTTCCTGCTCAAAACGAGACGATTAGGAAGCCAAGACAGTCAGAGGACGACGTGGGAGAACGCTGCAGCTCCCTGAAGAAAACCAATCGTCTTCAGAAAGCAAAGACTGAGGTGTTCTCACTCGGTCTTAAAAAAAAAAAAAAAAAAAAAGGTGACATTTATAAAAATGAGGGAAAGAAATACTGAGCTTCGGTGTAATGTGATGGATTGTATGGCTACAATGCATGTAGCCGGGGTGACAGCATACGACGCCATTTTTAACCAAGTAACAGGGTGAAAAATCAAGATCTACCACTTGCAAATTCGATAATTCCACAATATACTCCGGATTAAAAGAAAAAAAAATCTGATTTTCAATGTTTAGATTAAAAACCACAAAGTGAAGTTCCTCCCTGACTTACAGCTTAGGGGTGGGCATTTATCGTATCGTTTATCGTGATAAATTTCTTGTGATAAGAATTTTGATTTATCGTTGTCACAATAAATTCAAATTACTGATGTTTATAACCCCCAACACTGTCTGAATTGTTAGTTTTTACTATTTTTACCAATGTTTATACAAAAAGTGTATCAATACATTTGAAAATATGATAAATTTCAGTTGCTGTGAGTAATTTATCAATACAAATCACATTTTTTACAATGACTGTCCTAAAGTAGTGCATTACAAATGGGGATGTTTTTCAGGAGCAGTATTTGTGTTTGTAAGGATATGATTGCTGTATCATTCAGCCATAGCCATTACCTAAAAATAATTAACTAGTTAGCACTTTTATCGTTATCACAACATTACTACAAAATATCGTGATAAAACTTTAAGTCTTAAGCTTCGGCAAAAACATGAGTTGCTTTTCAGAGTTTAGAGATCGATTCTTGCAAGTGGACCAGAGAGATTTATTTCCCACCCTGGTTCGGTGACATGCATCACCTTGTGCGTCTAAACTAAATGACGACGCTTGCTCAGGACAACGTTGGTGCATCTCAACATCGACGTGTCTGCAGCGACGACAAATCCGCACATCGTCCCGCTTTGCAACAGCACATTGTTTGAGAACCATGCTGCGAGCGCAAGCGGCGTCGATGCAGCCAGCGTGCCTGAGGTTGTGTCGAGCGTCGGGTTCAAGGGGGCAGATGGAAGCACCACATGGAAGCCATGCATTTGGGGGGTGGGATAAAATAAAATAAAAATACAGCAAGTGGAGCCAAACCAACGGCCCGCAGAATGACAGGTGTGGGGCGTGGGGAATGTGCAGGATCTGCACTGCGCTGCCAAATACGACACAACTGAACAGACGGAGGGGGGTGGGGATGATAACCCCAAACGGGTTCAAACTGGGCTCAAAGCCTGCATACCAGACTATGCAGAACGCCATGGGTTACAGGTATGTGGAGCCTGACTTTTTTTCTCCCTCTACACTAACTCCTCCTCCTTGGAGAATTTCTAGCCAATCAGAGGTTTTAAATAGTGCTGAGCTGGAGAGAGGTGGGTGGGATTCTGCCGCCATCTGTTCAGAACCACAGGTGATGTAGCTTGGAGCCAACTCTGAGCTCACATACAGCAGCTTATATCGGACAAACAGTGGCTCAAACTGTAACCTCCAATTCGTGAGGAAAACACTTTGTGTGTGTGTATTTCAGTGAAGAATGTGGTTAAGCTGGTAACTTGAAAGCCATCCAACCAACTGATTTAAGTCTTTGTCTAACACATGGAGAGTTTACTGAACTACCATCTGTAAAACCATAAGCAAACAAGGGGTTGATTGTAATAGAAATCATGCATGCTTTAAGCATTTGCCAGTCTTTTCAGTCAAAAGCTAACGCCTCATCAATAAGCCAGAGCCGCTGAATATTTACACACACTGCTCTCCCCGTAGCTTCACTGTCTCGCCAAACGCGATGTCAGGAGATCCTTACAACAATCTACTGGACAGGAGCCGTGTCCAGTCAAAGTATTCATTCCCCTTTTACTTTGTCACATTTTGTCCCAGTACAGCGACAAAACTTTGCCAACAGACCAACGCAATTTAGAAGAAGCATCCATGTTTTTGCTTTTTTTTT
>NW_015112832.1:0-90905 GCF_001443285.1 Poecilia latipinna
ATGTTGTCATCTAGGGATCTTTTCTTTAGGCCAGGTAAGGGAATTCATTCTTATCGAGATGAAACATGAATTTGCCCTCATTGTTTACATCTCTGCCTCAGGAGGCATGATGGCAAACTTCTGTTTTTTATCCTTTTGTTTTAGTGCCATTAGACGTTATTCCTGTTAGAAGTTTTTATTTTATTTTACTTTTTTTTACAATTGTTGTAAAAATTTAAAAACACAAACTTACAGTGGATTTAGTAAGGAAGTCAAGTACTGAATGCATACTTTTCATGCAGCTACATGTCTGTTTTTACTTGTTGATTTGAAAAAGGAAGATCCCTGGGGCTAAATAGAAGGGCTTTTTTCATGGTATTCGTTTAGACTAATGCAGATACGTAAAACAGCTGTAAGCAATGTTGGTTTTAGAATTACATAAGGTAAATATTTCTTGATTCCATGTCTAAAATGAAAACTAGGACACTGCAAAATGAGAAAAGAGTAAAAATATCAAAGTAAGCATTTATTAATCACTAACAGGTAAAACAACTCATTGATGAGCTCAGTCTTGAAGCATCATTGAGATCTTAAACCAAATGACTGGCTAAGCTAATGTGTCATTGTGCTGCTTTTGTATTTTCTCTCCACAGTGACCTGAGTATGAACAACATCACTGAGCTTCCAGCATATGTATTCAAGAAGTTCCCCTACCTAGAAGAACTGTGAGTACATGCCCTTCTTTCTCGTGTTAAGGATGTATTTACTCTGTACAGTGTTGACATGAGGGCTGTTCTTTATGAAACGCACCTGGGTATTTGAATTCACACTGCAGGACGCACGGCATCGGTGTAGAGCGTCCCCTCCTTCTCAGGTGTGGAAAACAGGAATGAGGCAACAAATCACTCAACGTTCACGAACTGAGCCAGGGAGGTTATAAAGCATGTCATGCAGCTCAGCTAAAAAGGCGTTGCAAGGTGACACGCATTGAAGCAACAGTCATGTGACATCCGATGTGGATTTTTGCTTTTAAGGGATTATGAGGGTAAAAACAAAAACATCTGTGCGCATGGACCTCGTTGAATGGGCATAAATCTGATCTTGGTGGATGTTTTTTCTTTGCTCTTTAAATACTTCAGTGTCTGGCTTAGTTCTGCTGTGAGTCAAAGATAAAAATCAGTCTGCCTGATATCAGGTAACATGCAGCCCTCTGAAGACAAAATGACCAATGAATTAAAATCCTCCAGAGGTTCCTGCTCCACTTGGCCTTTGTTAAGATGTTTTTTCAGCCCTTGTGCATCTTTCAGCTGGCCGAAGCTTCACCCGCTTCTTTTTCTTACACCAATCCAATTTTCTTTGTTGAGAAGCAATTTAGTTTTCATCGCTTTGTGCAGAGGAATGCAAGGCAGGAAGGAAGAGGGCAAAACAATGGTTTCCATCGCAACGGGACTTAAAAACTCGCCTGATCTCTCCATGACGAGTGTCTTGTCCTAACTCATCAAAACTGATGGTGTGTTTGATTGACGTAAACCCTTAGTTAATTTGTGTGTTTGGGTAACCTTTGTTTCTTTGAGAACAAATCAGAAGTCTTGTCTGTGAACTTTGGAGAAGGACTTTTTCGCTTCAAGGTCTCCAGCATTGTCAATGAACTGAAGCATGGGCCCTGAGGGCAAAAGCAGAGTGAGCTGACAGGGAAAGAGGGGGAAAACAGAGTGCAGGCCATCCTTAGACAGGGAAGCAAGCGAGAAAAAAAAAAAATCCTCCTTCTTAGTCACGCAACCTCTTTTGCTGAATGCCCAGAAGATCAACAGACTTGATGACAAGAGATATTGTCTGTCTCCTTTTGCAGTTTGTTTATATTCTTAATGGTAACCTGCAATTGATAATCCTATCCATGTAGCAATCACAACTTCATTTCACAAGTGCCAGTCTTAGCAAATGATACTGTGATACACTCTGGCATCATTTATTATCAGAAAAATAAAATTATATTTTTTTAACATTGGACTGCTTGTGATTCTGCAGTTTTAGTAATGTATTGTGATCTGCAACGATTAGCATTTTTCTTGCTATATTTGAAATGTTTTATATTCCAGAAAATGTTTCATATGGGTACATTTTCATTGTACTGAAGCATATTTTGCTCTGTTTAAATATAACATAAACTGACAGTTTTTTTTAATTGGATTATCTACATGAGCGGCCTTTCAAAAGTCTTCATATATCTTGAACTTTGAACCTATAGATTTTATCACATTACAATTTAAGAATTTTAATGTATTTTGTTGGGGTTTTATCTGATACTCCAAACCAAATTGGCACATAATCAAGGAGTTTAAACAATAATGGGCAAAGATTTTTTAAATACTTTCTGGTATAATACAATATTTTACCACCAAGACAACCAGAAGAAATCCAGTTTGAGATGTAAGGGACATAAGTAACATGTGGAAGAAGGAGTTCTAGACAGGTGAGACCAAAAGTTTAACCCTAAACACACTTTTCTCCACTAAGACACATGGTCATGGCAGTATCATGCTGCTGCGATGATTCTCTTCAGAAGGGACGTTGAAGCTGGTCTGAGCTGATGGGAATATGGAGGGAACTAAATATAGACAAAAACCTGTTTGAGCAGTTGAAAAATTAAAGTTGAGGCTGGCGTTCTTCCAATGCAAGAACCTAAAGATGCAGCCATAATTCTGATTGAATGGGTAAAAATGTCAGTCTCTGCAAGTGCAAAGGTAATTGAATTTAAACTATCGACTCCAGGGGTTCAGTACAAATGCACACAATATTTATTTTAAATTCTTTTACCTCAAAACTTTCAAAACCTTCCATGGCTTTTCTTCTACTTCACAATTACACCATAAAGTAAAACTCAAGTAAATTTATCTTATAACATAAAAGTGTGGAAAAAGTTGAGAAGTTGTGAATGTTTTTGAAAGTAGTAAAGAAACATTATAAACCATATATAGATTAAACTGACTCAAACCAGAGCAGGTACATATCTGAAATGAGATGTGTTCATTTGGCAACAATGCACATAAGAATTGAAGTCATGCTGTTCACTTCATCATCATCGTGTCACCTGTTTAACAGCGGTACAGAAACTGCCTTGAACGTGTAGAAACGTATCGAGAGTTTGTGTGTGTGAAGTGGAGTTTGGTTTTTATGTATAATGACGTCCCAAAGAAAAAGTTTCAACTTTGTCATTTAATTTACAGTGTAAGGCAGACTTGTTGGAGAAGTGTTGCACAACTAGAAGAGTGTGCCTCTTCTTCGTGACAGCTGTCAAAGCCCTGGAGCAAACAGGTGATAAATCACCTGGAAGGTTAAAGTGGAGAAGCACTTTCGGTTGTGAAACCGGTAGCCAAACTGAAACATTTGTCAAATCCTGTTTGTTCTTATTTGCAGTTACCAAATAAAACTTAGTTCATTTTGCTGCCACTTTGAAGATTGTTTTGATAAATTTGGGTTTGAATCTAATTTTTTTTCTAAATGTTTTTCAAAGATACTGACCATTCATACATTTTAACTTGGAGTAGCAGCCACTGTGTTTTAATATCCTGGTGTTGGCAGTTTGAATTTTATGATCTAAATTAATAACCTGACTGTAAGGATAAATTAATAACAAATAATTATCGGGGACTACTGGTAACTAAGATGTGATTACATCATGTTGGTTTTCAAAAACCTCAACTGTTTTCATAACAAATATCTCAAATGCAAAGTACACGAGGGATTAAATTATATTTCCACCTACTAATGATGTGCAGATATTCTGAGTTAAGCCAATGTCATAAGAGGGACCCGCTAGCCATTTTGCATGCCATTTTTATTTTATTTTATATTTGTTTTGTTTTAGTTAATTTTATTGTATTTTATTTACCACCTACAAAGCAAGATGGCAAAACATCTCAAATGTTTTATTAGAATAGAAGAACACAAGCAAATACATGTTTTGAGTGAAATAATTGCATGCTACCTTGTTGTTTTAAATATGTCTTAAAAGTAACCACAAACTAACTAATATAATAACAAAAAGACAACTGTACTTGATCATTCTTTTCAACCCCAACTTGATTTGACTTTGGGCTGCTGGAATAAAAATGTTAAGATTTCTGCTTCCCTGTGATATCAGTCACATTCTTGCTTTTTTCAAGCCCTTAGTTTTTATATATATCGCATAGAGTGAAGCAACATGTCTTAGGACCTCATAAAGTATAAAGTCGTCCACCACTCTCACTTTCTCAAAGGATGCAGTCTCACAGTTTATTTGCCTGTGGTGCTAAACCAAAGTGGATATTCCCCATTTGAATATCCACGAATAGATAGGTAGCACTCTCAACAAACTCCAGGCCAGGGTTGAGTAATCTCTCACACCTACTAGTGCTCTACCATAGCCAGTTCTGGTTCTCAGCCTCACACATAGCAGCTCTTGTTGCTGGGAACTCGGCCTGGTCTGACTCATGTTGCATGGCGATAAATCTCCTGCTAATCTCTCAGGCAAGATAGTGTACTTGGGCTTCATGTCCCAGTCAGCTTGTCCCATGCTTATTTACACCCAGGTTTCCTATTTACTTCCTGTTCCCAGCAGGAAAGGGAGGTGTCCCCTCTCTCTTAAATAATTTTGACACGCACTGAAGCAGCTGTTTGATAATAACAGTTCCAGGGGAATATAGGTTGCGTAACCCTAAGAGGGATTAATTATTTTGTTCAATGTTTTTGTGAAAGGACTACTTGCTATTGAAGTTGCAGTTACTAAAAAAAGGGGATCTAACGAAATAGTTATCCATAGGCAGGTATAATCTACGTTGGGCGATAGAAGAACTGACGACAGGCCATGACAAAGGTACATGTCTTTGTCACCTTGAGCTCCATAATCAGCTTGAGAGGTGGAACCTAAGCTGCCCAGGGCGTGTGGGCTTTTAAAGCTACAGCAGTGATTGATTTAAAATTCTGTTGTGCTTTACCGTTTCAATACAAATAAATAAAGTATAGTGAATGTTTTTGAAATGTGTGCAAGCTTAATAATTAAATGTAATTTTGACTCATTATCTCATCCAGACGACTCGCTGGGAATGACCTGACATTCATCCACCCTGACGCCCTGTCTGGTCTGCATCAGCTCAAAGTCCTGTAAGCATGCATCCTCCCTGCCAATGTACACAAGCATCTGCATACAGACTTACAAATATGGCAATACAAAGTTTTCCGCATGACAGGCTTAGTGTAAATGGTGAAGTTTGGTATATCATGCGTTTTGTTCATCTCGGTCCAAAATCTGTATGAGACAGACCCAACAGGAACAGTGAATACAAGAACTGCTTTAATTTTAGTGCTTCATCATCCAGGTTGCATCAGACTAGTTGTGCACACATTGTCTGTCCTAAAAGATACACAAAGGGTATTTTCTGTTGATTTTGCGCCAAGTAAATAAGTCGTAGTCCTGTTTTCTTCACCAACTGAATTGGATTGCACCTGCCTGTGTTCATTGATTAAGCTTTCATCTAAGCGTGTGAACTTCAGGTTAACACATGTAGATGTGTGACAGGGCCGGTCTAATCTGTGTTGTTGTGTGAACTTGCTTAAAATTTATAATAATAAAATATTGTTCTGGCCTTGACTGACATTTGAGTCGTTTTGTTGTTGTTTTTTTCCTTTCAGGATGCTGCAAAATAATCAACTTAAATCTGTCCCCAATGCAGCATTGAAAAACCTTCACTCGCTCCAGTCTCTGTAAGTCTTCAGTATGAACACACACATGCATGCACATATGTGTTTTCATAATTATTTATGGGTGTTTTCTTTTGCAAAACCTTTATATTTGGGTGGAGCTTCCTGTCCAGCAGTAATACCACAAGTATACACAATACCACAAGAACCCAAGGCTATTCCAAAAGCAGAACTAAGGTTTTATATGCATCTTCATCATGTGTGTTTATGCGTCTCTGCTGTCGCAGTAAAGAAAAAAAAAAAATAATTGGTACATGTTATATGAAACGTTATAGTCAAGTACTGAGCGCTCTAATCAGAGTGCATGTGGAGTTCACGCCATTGAAATGAGCACAGCAGCAACTGATAAATATCTCGTTAATTCCCCCAGCACTTCAGCTTTGCTTTGTATTCAGTGTTGATTATACAAATCTAATTCAAAACTCAGTATGATTATCTGCTAACAGTCAAGATAACATGTTACAGACGTGTGTCATCACAATAATAAACATTTTACCTCCCAAATTCCAAAATGTCTGCGCTGACCTTGTTTTATTATTCATTCCAACACTCTGACTTGCTGTCTTCTTGAATGACTGTTCTGTTCTGTAATCTGCATTTATTTCACATAATAAGCAAATAATCACCGAGTCTTGGGGATTATTGTGAGAAGTGATTTTTATTTTTTTTTATTTTTTTTTTACGTGAAACAACCAGTTGAGGGGCAAATATCATAATTTGAGACTGTCTTGTTAATTTGGGTTTTACAGTCTTGTATATAACTACTGCATCACAAAATGCCCACACTTGTTATGAGAAGGTTTGATTATATGTGAAAACTTTCCTCTTATGAACAATAACCTTTGTGCACTTGGCCATTATCTTGGCTCATTTTCAGGTTGTACTGATTTGTCTTTTTTCTTTAGAAGATTGTGAATGTCATCTTGTTTCTGCCTGTAAAATGTTATTGTTCAAAGCTTCCTCCCCCACTTGCCTTCATCTTTGATACAATTTGAAGGTCTTAGCTTTGTATCTGTTGCCTCCCTCCACAATGTGCCTTTGAGCTTGACAGGGACTTAGAGTAATGAGTTCAGCTGCCGAGATGTGCTGAAAATTCAGTTTTCACCAATCACTCTTGTTTTTTCCTCCCCCTGTACTTTACATCTCCTTTCTCCTTTAAATTGCCTTTTCGTGTCTATAACAGATGTCTTTTTTTTTTCGTTCATAGTTTCTGTTGCTTAAGAAATATGCTATGCTAAAGGAAAGACTTGGTTAGTAATAAGCCTTTGATAGCTAAATGTCAATCAAGACTGTTTTCCTTCCAGCGCAGATACTTGAGGAATTTTGAGGGAGGGTGAGACTCACATTCAGGGAAGATAGTAGGACAAAACTGCTTGGTTCAAGTGAAAAAAACACTCATAAAGCTTAAACAAAGACAACTTTATTTTGTTCAGTCATCTTCAAGGAAATGTTTGTCCATCAGAAATCTCTGTCAAGTGTAAAGATTCCACATCTCCTCTGTCCTCTTTAAATATAATTTACATTTGGTGTTATTTTATGTTGAGATCCTGCAGTGGACATAATTTGGTTTTGATTATTGGAAGAAAGAAGTGGACAGGTCTGCCTATAACTTGGATTGCATCATGACTTTTACTCTCCTTACATTTGACAGTTCTTTCTTGCTCTTAAGCAGTGGAGCTACAGATTAATGCTTTCTAATGTTTTACTACTTTTGTAATCCATTAACTGCAATCAGAGCACACTGGCAGTGTCCAAGTGTACAATCTAGAAGTGTTGTTTGGTATCAGTCATATTTTTCCTGACAGTGGCGCTAAGATGTTTGTTTGAAGCAGCAGCTGCAACAGAATATTTACAACCATACAAACCACATCTAAAAAATATTGAAATACTTTCAAAGACAGGTAACACTTTGAAGGGGTGTGCATAAGACTGACATGATACTGTCATAAACATGACATAACACCTGTCATGAATATAAAGAAGTCTTTATGAATGTTTATGACTGTTGTTATGAAGTGTCATTCGGTAAATAATGACACTTTTAATTCAAAGTTTCTCTAAAAGTTGCATTGAAAGTCCATTAAAAATGCCAACTTAGCATTAAAAGTGTCATTATTTCCCGAATGACACTTAATGACAACAGTCGTAAACACTCAAAGACTTCTTCATGTTCATGACAGGTGTTATGTCATGTTTATGACAGTGTTATGTCAGTCTTATTCACACCCCTTCAAATAAAGTGTTACCCAAAGACATTTAAATGACACATATATTAAACCTGTAATAATTAGTCAGCACTGTGATTAAAGCATTTAAACATGAGCATCTGAAGCTTTATGGAATCATATTGGGGAGTATTATGTTCATTTTAATTCATCAAACTGTATTTAGAAACATCAAGGTTGTTGTTGTATTCTAATTTTAAAGCTTTTGCTCTCAAAGGAAATTGACAACATGTCCGTCAGTGAGTCTGAGCACTTCAGAAATCATAAAATGAAACCCTTCATTTAAAAAATCGATACATTTATTTCAGCATGTGGAAACAAGACATTGAAAACGTTGTTTATTATCGGTGTAGTTTCATATACGTGGGATTAATCCACTGATGTTTTTTCTGGGTCTGTAGCCGCCTGGATGCCAACCACATTACAACCGTTCCTGACGACAGCTTCGAAGGTCTGCAGCAGTTGCGTCACCTGTGGCTGGATGACAATCACCTGACAGACATCCCCGTCAGTTCCTTGAGACACCAGTCAAATCTTCAAGCTCTGACTCTGGCACTCAACCGGATCTTGTATATACCAGACAACGCCTTCGGAAACCTGACGAGTCTAGTTGTGCTGTAAGTCTTATTAAGCTTCGGGTCTGATTGTGGTTTAGGATATGGTTTTACACTGCGGCATTGAATATTTACAATGTGATTCACTCGTTTCTCTGGAGAGTTTGCCATAGTGAAGGGTGTGTGCAGAGTAGTGTAACCATCAGACCATGAAGTGTAATTTGCTATTTACACTGGTGTCTTCAGCATAAGCTGTTAAATATGTTCATTAGATCAAGTACACTTTGGCTTTGTTTATCGTTGGTCAACCTGCAGTGTAAATACAGGTCAGTGTTCAAGCATTATTTGAGGTCTGAAAGCACTGCATCTCTTTCGTTATTTTGACCATTTCACATTTTCTGCAAATAAATACTAAATTTTTGCTTGGACTTTCAGTAGTTCATAGAATAAAAGAACAATGTTCATTTTATTCAAACATATGCCTATAAAAAGTAAAATCAGGGAAACTGATAATTTTAAGTGGTCTCTTAATTTTTTCCGGAGGTTTATATAGTATTAAAGTTGTATGTCAAAAACGATTTGTTCCCTTATTAATAATAGCCAGTGGAAATGTGTTCTTGGCATTATTGCAATCAAAATCAGCTGACCAGCCTTTTGCTTGTTCCATCCATCCATTTTCTTTACACCCATGTCCCTTAGTGGGGTCAGGAGGGTTGCTGGTGCCCATCTCTAGCTAACGTTCCGGGCGAGAGGCGGGGTCACCCTGGACAGGTCGCCAGTCTGTCACAGGGCAACACAGAGACACATAACCATGCACACATACACTCACCCCTAGGGGCAATTTGGAGAGGTCAATTAACCTAACGTTCATGTTTTTGGACTGTGGGAGGAAACCGGAGTACCCGGAGAAAACCCACGCATGCACAGGGAGAACATGCAAACTCCATGCAGAAAGACCGGGGCCAGGAATCGAACCCAGAACCTTCTTGCTGCAAGACAACATCTCTATCACTGTGCAGTTTGCTTGTTCTTTTACCCAATTTATATTTGATGAACTGCAAGTCTTTGGGGCCTTTCGGCATCTCCTATAGATCCCCTATAAGAGAATGGGCCATTACAAAATATTAACATCCAGACTGGATGGACAGTTTTTAAGTGAGACTGCAGGATCTCACTCAAAGAAGTCTGGCAGCTAAAACACCTACATCCTCCACTTATGTGACACGTGTAACCTGGGAGGTTGATGGATCCATGCTTCTATAATGATATTTGGACATTTCAGGCCATAGCTTTTCTATATTATCTCCCACACAGGCGACAACTCAGAATTTTCTTTGGTGGCAAATGTGAGAAACTCACATTTCGGGGTTTCAGTGTGGAAAAAGATGATAATGCCAAAACAGTGATATTGAATTAGGTTTATTGTGTTTCGTAGACGGAGAGAAAAACAGCACCGTCCACATTGGGAGCTTGCATTAGATACTGTGTGATTTCACCAAAGTTGTTATTGCTGTTCCACATTTGGACAAACACAAACATCCAAGCACCCATGCACACTGAGTGGTACTGGTGAAGGTTTGTATAAACATACCAGAATAAACAGGAAGAGATGACCTGAATTTATTAGTGAGTTCAGCTCTGCTGTGGAGTACGAATACAGTACAGATGCTTCATTTACTGACCCTGCTCCGCATTTAAAAAAATATTTGTGTTCAGTTTATAAAGTCTTGTTGAATATCTCAGAGATGCAACTTATTTTGCTTTTCTAGGCATCTTCATAACAACCGAATTAAGGAGATAGGAGCCAATTGTTTCGTTGGATTGGTGAACCTGGAGACGCTGTAAGTCTGCAGTTACTCTGTATTTTGTTTATATGTGTGTGCAGATGTATACTTGCATGCCTGCGTGTGTTTATGTATCAGTTTGAGTCAGTTTGGGTTTTTGGACTCTTGTTTGTATGTGCCAACAGCTCCCCCACCCATCTCTGCTACAGTCCTCAGACATCATTGTGTCCACTTCCTCCTTTAATTGCTCTAGGATAAATAGAGCAAAGTACATGATGCTTATCAAAATTTCCCTCCCAACCGTTCACTTCCTACTGGCTCACAGCCTTACCTAATGACAAAAACATTAATCTTCTCTGAATGGTCAGCTGAGAAATATGAAATTGAACTGTTGTTGTTCATTTCTTGAATATTGAAGATTTAAAGGCAATTTGCCTTTTTAAGAAATTGTCTAACATCCTGATAAAGTAAAATGACTGTGAAATGTTTTGTACATGGTGATCATTTCACACTTTCACCAATTGTTTCATTATATTGGAAAAAATGTGTTAGTTTACCATCAGTCTGCGTATGAAATATAATGTATCAAATAAAATGAATTTCACCACAGACATTTTGTAGCTTTGTTAGATGATTCATGCGTGACATTTTGGAGGCTGCCATTGGAAACATTTAAGACTTTTTTTTTAATACACTTTGACAGCAGATTTTTGAAAGTAAATTTCCATTTGTATTTATTTTCATAATCCAATAAACTACTTAACAAGACACATCATGGAATCAGTTTATGTATAAATTTATTATTGAACAAAGGGGATGTGTTTATGAAAGCTATGGTTCTGATCCTGGTTATGATAATTAAAGAAATCCATCTGAAGCTGTTGAAATCTAATAGGCTCTTCCTTTCCCCACATTTCACTTAAGTTTGATTAAAATTGCCTTAAAGGCAGTCCATAATTTTCACATAGACACAAGCTAATTGCAGCAATCTTACACTGTGACTCAAATATCTCTGTCTCTCTCTCTGTTTAGAGATCTTAATTTTAACAACTTGAAGGAGTTTCCTAAAGCAATAGAGGCCTTGCCCAAACTGAAAGAACTGTAAGTATATAACGATTTAAGATAAGGGCTATTAAAGCTATGAGTAACCCCTTTTGCTGTGTTGTACGTTTTAAAAAAATACAAGTACTTTAGTATTTGAGCTATAAGTTTGAGAAGATGAACATTTTAATGCAGTGAAAACAAGCAGGGTTTTCTGGCTTATGCTGAGTGTGAAAGTATTATGAAAATGTCTCTTGTTTTTACAGTTAAATATGAGACGATCTGTGAAAAGATCGAGCTCCTCCACCCTCTCTAGTGCTGCTATTGCCGTCTGAAGAAATTCACTGCTCCAGGTCAAAAACAACCAATCAGAGCCAGGAAGAATGTCTTAGTGCTATCAGTCATGCTTATAAACCTGCTGCTAAATGCGCTAATGGCAAAGAAACAATTTACCACTATAGGAAAACCATTTATCCTCTGTCACCAGTGGCAATAATAACTTGCCTTAGCATTCGTGGCAGTCTATGTTGTGGTGAACCAGCTGTAGCATAGGAAAGAGCAAGGGGGGTCATGTGAGTGGTGCGCACACACGTGTGATTGACAGCGCCAAGATCCTCCTGGCTCTGATTGGCTGTTGCTGACTGAGTGGTGTATTTCTGCAGTTATTACTGGGAGAAAGCAGATGAGCTTGATTTTATTTTCATATTGTCTTTCTTACATTATACACTCATGACATAATGGTAGTTTTAACAAATATGCAAAAAATATACTTCTTTTAAAAGCTATGTACTATGGCTTTAAGACTGGACTAAAGTTCTTGTGAAGATTTTGTTTACATGACCTCAAACAAACTTGAAAACCAGTAGCTGGATGAAAACAATTCTGTTTTCATCCAGTGGCTGTTTTCATCCAGTGGGCCAAAAGTTTACCACCACAGCAATGTCGAAAACACATTACCTGATTTAACAAACTCTTGATGTTTTTTGGTTTAGGGGAAATTACTTGTTTACAGATTGCTCTAGATATGTTTTCCACTTTATATTGAAGCCATCATTTAAAAACTGTATTTTGTTTTTGATTCATTATCTTTGGTAGTAAAATGAGTTTGAGATACTTGACAAAAAAACTAAATGAAAGAAATCTGCAACTGAACAAGTACTTCATTTTTTATGTCAATATTTTGAAGAACATTTTGCTTCTTAATTTCAATAAGAGAGGAGAGCACAATGAAAATAACACAATCAAACTAACAACTTCCAGGCTGTTAGTTTGAAGGCTTCTTTACCTAAAACAGTTGGAAAAACAAATTTATTTATTTAAATTTTTAAAATATTTTCTGGCTTTTTCTGTTTGGTTTTAATTTGATGGAACTAACTATGCTTGCTGCTTTATCATGTTAGTTTTGGCCTTTTGCGTTATATTGTCTTTGTCACATTAACCTGACAGTGGCGATAAGCATCTGATCGCTGTCCCTTGACTTTTGTTCTGCAGTGGGTTTCACAGCAATGATATTGCTGCCATTCCAGAACGGGCCTTTCATAACAACCCCATGCTGCGAACCATGTAAGGTCAAACTCACATAATGGAATAGTCTACATTTGTTTTCATCTTTAAAGGACACAAGTTCAAGGCACAGAACAAATGTCCAGAAGATGGTGCCATACTCATTGTGCTCTCCTCTCTTATTTTGGTCTCGTTTCAGACACTTTTATGACAACCCTCTGTCTTTTGTGGGAGCTTCAGCTTTTCAAAATCTCTCAGACCTGCGCTCTCTGTAAGTTTGACTTTGAACCACGAGTTACTATCTGTGTGACCTCTTCAAGTCAGCTGTGATCAAAACAAGTCCTAAGCTAATTATATGTGGTTTATAGCATCCATGTGTCATCCCCATCAACACATACCACAGTTTTTACGATAAATATTCCAGTATTAATTATAAGCATTTTGCAGAATGTTGCGTGGTGCCAGTCTGATGAAGGACTTCCCCATCCTCACATGGACTAACAATCTGGATAGTCTGTGAGTAATACAACATTTTATTCTTTGCTGCTTATTTGTGTTTCAGATGCAAATATATAGTGTGATTTTTGTTTATTTATTTTTATCTCTAGGACCCTCTCAGGTACCAAGATATCATCCATACCTGCTGATCTGTGTGAAGATCTCAAGTTCCTTCAGACACTGTAAGAGACTCTTCCAGTTACAGTATTGTGCGTTTCTTTAGAACTGGAAAATGTATACAATTACGGCCACCATTGCAGTATTAGTGTCTGAAATATTACAATTGCAAAAAACTGGGATATTATAACTCAGGGTGCTGGTGCATGAAACTTTTGCTAGTAATAAATTTGACCTTTTGGATTGTCCTTGATGCAAATGATGATGTTTAGTATTAATTGCTGATTCTGACAGAGTGGAGGTGACATTGTGATGATTAATTGTAATCAACATTGTCATTGTAATATCAGTAATAGTATTGCAAGTACATATTTTGCTGACATTGTGAAGCTCTACTTTACAAATGCCTCTCTCAGACTGACAGCAGGGGGTCCATTCATTTCTGAGTAGTTCTGTTGTCGATGTAAATCACATCATCCAGTCTGGCTTCCAGGGCTTCATCCTCTGATTTCCTGTTCGCTTTAGCTCTGGTTGTCTTAAATGCCGATGTTGATCTGGTCACAGCAGCATTGCTGAATAGTAAGGTGGTCTTAATTAATCACCTTTTACTACTTAAACAATGTGTTTTTTAATACTCTATATCATCCCAAGTTGAATGTTGCTACTATGACATTTTGGTTTGTATCTGGTCAAAAAGTATTTATGCTTATTAGAAAAGTTTGGGTTTAATTGCATACTGTGTTATTTTATACCAATCTAATGGAGTTGAGAGATGAAAAATAACATTTAAGTGACAGTAAAAATCGTGACAGCATATCATCTAATAGCAGCATATTTTCTACATGACTTCTGTAAGGTCTTAAAAGTCATATATCTTTTTTAAGCCTTAAAGATTTGAAATATGCCCATTTTTTTCCCCCCATTTTCCCGTGATCTTTTTGGAGAAATGTCCTTGCGTTGTATTTTGTAGTTCAGATATAGGATTTCACATGTAATCCTATATCTGAACTACAAACCCCATGATGCAGGGGAAGCACTTGAAATGAATTTAATTCCAGACTTTCTGCCTTCCCAACAAACCTATGAAATGATTCTGCTTCTTAAACTGACTAAACTGGTTTTAAGATTCAAAATAAATTCAGGTATTATTTTTACATTATTCTGTTCCATCATTACAGGAAAGTGTCTATTTGAGGAGGTTTGGGTTGTAAGAAAGAATCTTAATTGAAGCTTGTTGTCAGCAACTATCAAGAAACTTTCAAACCGTTATAGAAAGTTAGGTAACATTATATTTATTGTAAATTATAAAAAAATATGTATATTGTTACGTTTATTTCATAATTAATGTAAAATTTTAATCATGTTTATCTTAAAAAGATTAAACTTAACTTGCCAATATTTGCAGAATCCTTGCTTTGAGGTATAAGCAGTTTATATAATTATTTATTTATTGAAGTTTTTGGGTTTTTCTCTTCAACAGTGACCTGTCCTACAACGAGGTGAAGCAGTTACCGTCCTTCCAGGGCTGCAGCCGGCTGCAGGAGATGTGAGTTGAATCTTTTTTGTAAATATACCGTTAGTTGTTACAATAAATGACTCCTTAAATAAATGTCAAAAATTCTTCTTGAAATCTGCAGAAGCTTCCAGCACAATCACATTCAACAAATTGACAGAGATACTTTTCAGGATCTCTCAGCGCTCCGTTTGCTGTAAGTCCTTTAAGACACGGAATAACAAAAACTAAGTCCAAGAAAACAAACATTTTACTCCATGTTTTTGTGTTTTCTTGTAATGTGATAATTTATAGAGACCTGAGTAGGAACGAAATTCGAGTTATCCACAAAGATGCTTTCCTCAGTCTCACTGGACTCACCAACTTGTGAGTACAAACCTTACAAATCTCCTCCATGGATTTGTTCATTTTGCAAATGTTTCATAAACATTAACTGGATCTATTCAAACGATTCTGCAGAGATCTGAGTATGAACTCCCTGTCTGTGATTCCGACAACTGGACTGAGTGCCGTCATTCAGCTAAAACTTTCAGGAAACCCACAGATGAAAAATGTTCTTCCTGCAAAAAACCTGCCAAAACTCAGGTGAGAATGAACTCGTGTTTTCTTTTGCGCTTGAAGCATCCAGGAGAGAATTTACTGTGGAACTGTGACGTTTGAGTTTAAATTTAATATAAAATAACAACGTCTTTTGAGCGTCTCACAGAGTTCTGTTCAATTCATCATCTCAGAATAAAAAGACTATGGTGTAACTTCAAATGTACGAAAATATGACTTGGCAGATATGACGGCATTAATTCCTCAGCAGGGTCAGAGAAGCTGGTTTAAGTTCATGGGAAGATGGATGAAACTAAAGAGAGGGCAATTAGAAAACCACTTGAAGGCTACAAACGTTTTGATACATGGGCAAAGATTTACCTTTCAGTCGTTCCTAAGACATACAACCGGAACTATGGAATGAGTTTGTTCAAAGCATGTCCATGTGCAACAATGGGCTAAACCTGTAATTACATTTCTTTTGATGCCCTCTGCAAGCTTGGATTAATATGACTTTCCCAAGAAAATAATAAAATCTCAGTTTCTGAAAGCTGGTAGAGATGGACTTTGAGGTGTTGCCGCTTCAAAAGGTTGTTCATTAAATTATTGAATCAGGGAAAGGACCTTTCAGATTTCCATTTGTGTAAAAAAATATTTTTTTCCTCCTCCTCATGATTATGCCCTACTTTGTGTTGACAGAGAACAAACAATATGTCAATGTTTGTGCTTGTTGCATAACAAAATGGGGGAAAAGTTGAAGAGGTATTAACTGACTTCTGCAGAGTATTGTATTTGATTTCTTGAAATATACATTGTAACATAAAATGTTGAGTTACTAGTCATTGAAAAGTGATAAAAACCAAAGCACATAGGGGAAAAGAAAGGGAAAAAAAACCCCTGAATAACAAATCTATAAATGGAAACATTAACATTTAATGAAAGGCAACCTTATCAGCCTGTGAGATGTGTTTTGTAATGATATGTGTGTTTTTTCCAAGGTTAAGGATACAAGAGTGTTTTTTAGGACTTGGACAAATTGTATCACAAAAGCACAAGCACTCCACAGGAGTAATACAGACTGCACTGCATAAACTCACACTGAGTGCTCTGTTGTTGTTTAGTTTAGCTGATACCCTGGAAACAAATGAGAAATTGCATGCAAAGAGACAGCAAAGCAGAATCCAACTCTGCGTGTTAACATTTAATGAGGAAGCCAGGCAAATCTGTTTTCTGCATATTTGTTGCTATTCTAGGAAAACATCCAAATATTTGGGCGAAAACAATCAGAAAGCCCAAATATTTGCTGAGCCACACACTTCTAATAATCTTTTTAGGAGTGTTTTTAAAGATGACGTGCCCATATCAACAACAGACTCTTAAATTCCTTATTTTAAATTATTGTTTGCAGGTCCATCTCTGTCCCTTATGCCTACCAATGCTGCGCGTTTATTGGATGCGACTCGGTGACGAGGTCTGCTGAGCAAACGGACGTGAAGAAATCTACAGGTGGGAATGAACGCTCGTCTTTTTTTAGAAATAAATAGCCGACGTGTTAACTTGTGCTGTCTCTCATAGAGGATGGATTCACGTGGTTTGGTTTAACTAAATCTCTATGTAGAATTAACAACAAAGGTTTTAAAGCTGGATTTAGAAAATAAGACTCCGCGGTAATATAAAAAAAATTCTCAGGCTCAGAGTCAGAAGAAAACCATCCAAACTATATTTAATGCAATATTCAATGACAGACTGGATAAAATGAAGACATGAGTAAACTCGTGTTAAGTTAGTCATTATTAAGACACCAAAACACAGCATTGTTTGTGATAAAATTATAAATTCAACATGAATGGGTTTTGCAATTAGTTCTATAATTTTTCTTAGATGGTGTAAATATTAATTTAGAATAAATTTCAAAATAATATGTTAGTTTTTTTTTGGATGGCTGTTTATAAATCTTAAAACAGAATTATCATGATAATTTAGGTTTAAGGAAAAATTATTTAGTTATTCACCTACAGCATCAATGCAGAGTTAGAGCTGCACTAAATGTGGGTTTAATTAGAAAATGTTCATTTCAAGTCATTAGAAACTTTAAACTTCACTCTGAATTGGGGCGAAAGACTTTTTGGGATTTGTCTTGCACTTTGAAAACGTGATTTGTGTACATCTCTGCTGATTACACACATTCACATAGTCTGATCACTCTTTTTTTATGTCTACTTTTGTGCCGTTGTAGGTGTAGAAGGTGGTGAGCAGGTCTCAATGATAATGCATTGTTCACCTTCACCAGGTAAACGGTCAAGCCTCTCTAATCTTGTCTCTGTGTTTATGAAACAATGCTGAAAAATTCTTAAAATGATCTTATTACATTTTAATTGCTAAGCATCTAAACTGTTTCTGTGTTCAGGAGCCTTCAAGCCTTGTGAGCACCTCTTGGGGAACTGGATGATTCGTCTGACAGTGTGGTTTATCTGCCTGGTGTCGCTGGTCTTCAACAGCCTGGTGCTGGTGACCACCTTCTCGCCCGCTCACCGAGCCGCCGGTTATTCCCACTACCTGACTCCGTCTTTGTCACCAGCCAGGCTGCTAATGGGTCTGCTGGCCCTGGCCAACCTGCTCACTGGCCTGTACGTCGGCATTCTGACCGTGCTCGACGCGGCAACGTGGGGATCCTTCGCTGAGTTCGGCGCGTGGTGGGAGATGGGTCCCGGCTGTCAGATCACCGGAGCTCTCGCCGTGTTCTCTTCGGAGTGGTCGGTGCTGCTGCTGGCGCTGGCAGCCGTGGAGCGCAGCATGGCGGTCCGGATGATCCTGGGAAAAGTGCTGATGTCGCCCAGGAGGAACGGCAGCAGCCATCGCAGGTGTTTTAGAGGTTACCAGTGCTTTGGCCTGGCCGCGGGGCTGCTGGGGTTGCTGGCGGCGGCCGGAGCATGTCTGCCTCTTCTGACCTTCAGCGACCAGTCGTCTTCTCCCCTCTGCCTGCCGTTCGCTGGTGGGGAGAGTCCGGCTCTCAGTGTCACAGTCATTCTGGTCCTGCTCAACGCCCTGGCTTACCTCTTCACAGCTGCAGTTTACACCCAGCTCTACTGCCACCTCGGCAGGGTGGAGCTGGCGGACCCAGAGCAGACCGGCGCCCTCCGTCATGTCGCCTGGCTCATCTTCACCAACTGCATCTTCTTCTGTCCCGTCGCGGCTTTTTCCTTCGCCCCTCTCCTGACCGGCTCCACGGCCGGCGGCCCGGAAATCGCCAAGTCCGTCACCCTCATTTTCTTCCCCCTCCCCGCGTGCTTGAACCCAGTGTTGTATGTGTTTTTCAGCCCGGCCTTCAGAGAGGACTGGTTAAGGCTGCGCGGTCACATGGATTTGACCCAAGAGGTGAAGGCCGGCACTGAAAGCGGCTGCGACGATGGCGGTGGAGGGTCTGAGCTCACAGACGAGGGATCCTTCTCCCACCTGGGCTTTGACTGTGGTGTGTACTCTCAGCTTTGTGGAGAGACTGTGTGCGAACAGTGCGAGGCAGTCCTGCGTGCCCGGACCTGCTCTTCCCCCTCAGCCTCCTCGGTCTGCAGACATTTAGTGAAGTCTCACAGCTGTCCCACCCTTCTGGCTGGAGCCGCCATATGCCCGCGCTCCGAGGGGTTCTGGGCAGACAGCGGCACGCCCTCTGCTCAGTCCGAGTACGCCGATGAGGGGGACTCGTTTGTTTCAGACAGTTCAGACCAGGTTCAAGCCTGTGGCAGAGCCTGCTTCTGCCAAAGCAGAGGACTTCCTCTTGTACACTACTCATACAACATACCTCGAGTCAAAGACTAAGGTTGCCTCAGTGCTCCAGTACGTCAGTGTGCACAGATATGTCTGTCATGTGAATTTAGATTCTTCAAGATTATGTAATTTTTTTAAATATAAATATATATATATATATATATATATATATATATATATATATATATATATATATATATATATATATATATATATATATATGTCAGAACAGAAAATGTGCCAACTACCTTTGCAATTCATCAAGCACTTATGTTTGTAATTACTGTTAGCAAAGATGCAACCAATCATTGAAAGGGAATTTCCAGCAGAAAGATAATTTCTAGATGAAATGAACTGAGTACTTCATGTTACAAACTGCTCAACTAAAGAAAACCTGACCACCGGTGCCTGCCTGCCTCTTGCGATCAACTGACATGACGACGACGCAAGCTAAAGGGGGTCAAAGATGTAATGATTTTTTTTTTTTTATTATCTGTTCTGTACTGATAAGCTTTGTTAAGGTATCATGCAACAAATTTTAACATGTCTCCACAGCAAGTTTATTTTTTTAATTTGATGATTTTATATATAAATGTAGCAAATGTAATAATCATTGTTAGATTTTTTTTTTAGGGTTGTTTTGTGTGTGTATGTGTGAATGTTTAAGGTGATCCAGGGTTCCGACACATTTTCCAGGTCGAGATGAGGTTGGAAAAACAAAATAGGAAAAGTTATTGTATTTTCAGACTTCTCTTTCCCATTTTCTAAAAGTTGTGTTCTTTGTTATATCCTTCCCACTTTGTGTCCATCTTTTCTTCGTTGTGTCATTTCCTTCCCTACAATCTTATGTCCTTCTGTCTTTACATTTTGTTCCCTATCTATCCTCCTCATTTTCTTGTTTTTCTTCCTCTTAATGTCTTTTATCCCCCTTCTCTTCTTCCTTATGTCCTTCCTTTATTGTCACCTTATGACCTTCTCCTTCCCTCCTGTCTGCTTTTTCCTACATTTCCCTTTTTTCAGTGAACTTCAATATTAAATATAAAAGAACGCTGGAAAGTTGAGTCATGAAACGTAAGCGATCAATGTATTGGAATCCTGGTGACGTTCACCTTGTGAGGGTTGAATGATTTAGCATCGATAACTACTAGCCAATGAGCACGTGATTGTCACACACCGGCGCAGCAATGGTGGAGGTCAGTCTGTAAGAAAAAAAGAAAGTCTTTTGCTTTAACCTCCTCATACTAAGAATGTGATAAAAGTAGCAGATATCACTGTTTTAACAACTGTGTGTGTTCACTTTGACACGTGTTATTTATTGTTTAAGCAGACAGTAGTGTTTGGGTGGAGGCGGATTTGTGGTGGCCTCCGAATAATAAGTACACAAGTCTTTATAATCCAAGCATTCACCAAAACAGCGCCTCTCTTTTTATTCCTGTCTTTCATTAGGTCAAATTAGGAAAATCTCACCTTCTTTAAAACTTTGAACTTTTTATCCTGTTTGTTTTTTTTTTTCTTCTTCTTCCAGACTTTGTAATGAAATAGTGTTGCTTTGACTGTATCTTCTGTCTATTTTGAGCCTCGTTAAATAATCTTTGCCAGTTATGGTACAATTCAGTTTAATTGAGTCTCCATCCAAGTTAAACTCACGAACGAGTTTAACTTTCTGTGCTGTTTAACGACTGGCAACCAGCCGAGTCAACAAGAAAGTATAGAAACCTGCTCCAAATAAAACAAAACGGACCAACATATATCCACATTTTATTTTATTTTTTTGTGGCTTGAAATGTATACATTATGGTAAGAAATGGTTAAAATATGGTATGAGATAACATATTTATTCTCCTGACAAGTTCCATTATCGGTGATTTCTTACTGTGTCCTTAATTAGGTTTTTTTTTGTTTTTTTTATGTATGTGACAAAAAGAGCATTATTGTATTACAAAGTGAATAAGTGTAGATGTCTTTTCATCCTGACCTGGTTGAGACTGGGCGTGACAGAGTCTGACGGATGTTTAGTGTGCTCAAGCATGACTGCACGCATTGAGGTGGTCACACCCTCGGAGCATGTATCCACAAGCGCCCGCCATGCGAGTGCTCAGGAATTCAGGCAATGTAGGGAACTGCTCTCCTCCAGCACCGAGACGTTCTCATGTCTTCTTTAGGCCCCAGTCTGTGTTGAGTTTGATTATTGTAGACGCATCTTACAACAAGACACATCGATTCTCGGTTTGGTTTTGCCACCTGATCTCCTGTCTACTGAAAATGTACGAATCTTTCAGTGGTTTATTTTTTTTTAATATATATTTTTAATGTAAATTATTTGAAAAAGGAAACTCAAGAATGGGATGCTTGCTAAGGAAGCTACCTCCTTGGTTGTTGAGGCTGCCAGCAGTGCTTTGTAAAAGAGAGTCTGTTTTTATTTTTCACTGTTTGCATCCTCAGCTTTATGATGTTAACCTTGGCTGTACATCATTTTAGTAATGTACAAGTTGTGGGAGGAATCTATGTACTGTATACTGTGATTTTTTTTTTCTTGTTTCTTAACCAAATCCTAAATACAACTTTTTTTTCCTCTCATAGATACAAAATTACAGAATACATATTCATATACATTATTTCTGTTCAATTTGAATTTTACTTGTAGTTTTGTGTCAGAACTCCCTGTGGTTTTTTTTCTTTTCAAATAGGTAAATCAATTCTTTAAATTGTGAATGAATAAAATTAAAAGAAAAAAAACATGGATCTTCTTTCATGCTCATTCAGTCTTAAATATTTAAATTTGAAGTATACTTGTTAATCTTTTCAATACACCGTTGTGTGGAATTGAACTGTTAATTATAGCACATGACCAAGCCAATATATCTTTACTACTTTATAAATTTGGTTTCTAAAGTAAAACTTAAAAAAAGATACTTTCTGGCCAAATTCAACTTCTCAAACTGCAGGCTTTAACTTTAGTTTTGCTACATAAAACAATAGTGCAAAGAAACAAGATATTATTTTAAAAAACATGAAATAAGAAAAATGTTAAGCTCTTCTAAAAAAAAAATCACACATTTTTCTCAATTTCTGTCATGTCAGCAGTACAGAGATCAGCCGGTTGGGAGAATCGCACCTGTTATCCTTTGACACTGGAAAAAAAAGCGTTTTGTTTGTTTCCACAAATATATATCTGCATCTTTACTGGCTTGCTCTGTTTTCATGGTCAATCTAAAGATGACTGATTAAAGTAGGTAAATATCTCTTTAAATGAATCATACAAAGTGTTTGTTTTCCTGAGACTGAATCCCAATCCTCACCATCAGCATAACGGTGGCTACAGGAGCTGCAGTTCCCCCTTGTGGTGGCTGAAAAGAGGAATCCATTTTGCTCAACAGAGGAGTTGAAAAGTTACAATTTTCATGCTAACTTTTTGGGTTTGATTTAAAGAAATACATAATCTAATTCGGATCTCAAGGGTTGCATTTTAGACATTTCAGTGACAGCAAAAATGACACAACCAAGAAGCGATAAAGACTCATACACTGTTATAAAGAGATCATAATAAAAAGTTTACTGTAGCATTGTTAGAGAGCTAAATATCCATTTGTTTTAGCTTGCATATAAGCTAGTGTTGGTACTGCAGCACAGCTAGCAAATACAGGAAACTACAACAGTAACAGTTACATAATGATACTTTGCAAGAGAGTCACATGATTGTTTATGATCTATTTATTGATTTAAAAAAAAATACTTTTTACCTTTTGAGGCAAAACAGTATTGAAGTGAGCATGTTTAGTTGTTTTTAATTTAAATATTACCATATTTTCCAGACTATGGGGTACCTCACTAAAAGCTGCATCTACAATGGTTTTTTAAAAAACTGGAAACTTAAATTTATAAGCCGCACCGGGCTTTAAGCCGCATGGTTCGAAACGTGGGAAAAAAGTAGCGGCTTATTGTCTGAAAAATATGGTAAATTATTTAATATATACCTTCTGTGTTTTGTAGGTCTATGTATCAAATTTATTGGTTTGTTGTTATTTTTTAAGTATATTTCTATTTTGGGGGAAGAAAATAACACAAAAAATTGCATGTAGACAAATAAAAAGTAAATGTGTATGCAAAAGAACTCAGACTTGGAATAAATAAATGCTTTGGCTGCAGAGACCTAGCAGTGAACTGAAACAGTTTTTACAGTATTAAGCTTTTACCTTCTAAAAAATCATGTTCTGTCACATTGAAACTTTTGGATTACCAGCTTTATGTCTTACATCTGTAGGCATCTGAAAAAAAGCATTGTAACGAGAACTTTTCTACTTAGCACGGTGTCACAGTACTGCTGTTTCTAGCTATGGTTCAAAAAATGTTGCGTGGCTTCGTCCAGCGCGGTCATGCCATCCTGCCGTTGCTGCCGTCTTGCTCTGTCTTGATGATGAGCAGAAACGTAACGCTTGGAACTAATTTGATAAATCAAGCTTTGCTCTGAACCTTGCTGTCCTTTGCACATATAATTTGTGAGATCTGGTTAAGTGTCGAAACACCTGACAGACACAGAGGCGCTGTTGGCGCCTTTATGTGGCCAGAGAGAGACATGTGGAAAGTTCAGTGGATCTTTTGCAGCTGTACATCAAGGCAGAAAATATTTACATTCACAGCATCAGAGGAATAACTTGCCCCAGCTTGTAAACGCCGAAAGACAGCATGTGCTTCATTTTGCTGACAAATGTTTTCATTGGGAGACATCCCAGATCATTCTTTCCATCACACGCATCCTGCTGCGCGGCGTAAGGAGGACACCTCACACGTTCACTGATGATTTGCAAGAGCCCAAAATTCCTTTATGCAAGGTGAATCGTTCAATCACAACTAAGTAAAACAGCAGTCAAGTTGGGGTTTTTTTTATGGTTTTATCCACACACTGATCCAGACATCATCATCCAACACTTGATATTTATTATCAGTCATATATGCTTTTTAAACACAGAAATCACAACCCTTGTAGCTTGAAAAGAGCAGCAACTACTCTGATAAAACTATGACTTACTTTCAAAGTAACACATTAGTGTGCCGATTCTGTCACTGAAAGAAACCCAAAATGTCGGCGGATGAAAAAGGACAAAGATATTATTGATTAAGCACTTTTAGGGATGTAATTTAAGCATTTTGTGGTTCTCAGGCGTTATCCTGCTGAAGATCGATTCATCGCCTCTTCGTTCAAAGACAAAACTCTCATTTACTGGCCTCTTTCTTTTCTTCTTTAGCAATCTGAGCTGCAAATCAGAAATAAATATGCATTAACTCATTAAAATATATTGGCATTGTATGAGATGACAAAAAAAAACTGCAAAAATGAACAATCAGCAATTTTACACTGATTGTTCCTTTGCTCCTTTGTGTTAAAAAAGAATGGACATTTACGGATTAAACCTGCATTAAGTTACTTTTGGTGATTTGGAGAAAAATTAATCAACTGGTATATTTAGTATAGTACATTTGAGAATATTCAGCTTCCCTATACAGATCATTTTTTTGCAAGCCCTAACCCCATCCCTACGACCTGCGAGAACTTTAATCATGTTTTTTGTAACGTGGAAATTTGAGACAGGATGCTGCAGATACTCTAATAATTCATATATGACTATAAATATTTTATTTTCTGGAGAAAGTTACCAAAATTCTATTACTCTGTAAAAATAAAACAGGTTACCGTTGCATGGATGGAAACCAGCAAGCCACTTACGTCGGACCTCCAGTTTGCACTCCACCACGTCCTCGCCCTTGTCGTTGACAGCTTTGCACATGTAGACGCCGCCGTCGAAGGGACATGGCTTACGGATCTCCAGCGTCAGAATACCTTGCTTTGACAGCATGCGATACTTGGCTTCATTGGAGATGTCCATTTTGTTTTTGTACCAGGTCACTTTGGGCTAATGGGGCAGAACAAAGCATTACAGTCATGTGACATTTTTACACTTTGAGCCATCATTGGTCCAATCTAACTGCAGATTATGTTTGGTTGTAAATTCGCCTTAATTAGATCGTAATTTATTAATCTATTATTACTTCTATTTGTTAAGATATTTTTCTGTTGCCAAATTTAAGTTATTTTGATTAAAAACTTTCATAGTTAATCCGGGCCTTGAATTGGGTAGTTTTGGTGTTTCAGTGTCAAAACTAAAAGTTTGTCAAATATTTTAATCACGTCTTTAACAGGAAGCTGTGGAAGATGAAGTATTTGGACCAGATAGCCGTAGAAATCCCTAGCAAACCCTACTGGATGGGTACAGATGAAGAAATTTACACACCAGCAGGTATGAACTAGGCCTTAAGCTACTGCTAGACATAACAGATATTGACTTCAGTGTCCTGAATCTAAAACGACAATATTTTTGTAATTGTTTTTTATTTTAGTTGTTTTTCTATCCATAAAAAAATACTCCTCGCTCTGTGCTGTTGTATATTTATTTCCTCAAAGTTTAGCACCAAAATAGCTGCTGATCTCCTTAGATAAACTGCTCTTTTTGCTACATACTGAATCCAATTGTGATTGGTTAGATTTGATTTAAGTCTGTATTTGACAGGATTTTATTTAAAGTGAATTTGACTGAATCAAAATTAACAGGTTTTTTTTCTTTTTTCATATGTATATGCATTGAATCTGATTGTCTCATAAAGCACCCAGAGATTACTTCTGTTGTGTCCTTAATCTCAAACAGTAGATTAATTCAAATTAAATTACCAACATCCTTTTTTTATCAAATACAGAACCTGAGTTTTCGTGAACTAATTTGAAGACGCATACCTTTGGTATTCCTCGCACAGCACAGCTGAGGGTGGCGTTGTATCCTGCTATTATCGATCGGTTCACTAAAGGATGTGTGAACTTGGGAGCCTCTGAGAAGTCATGCTCCCTGAATGTGGGAGATTTGTAGTCGATGCCTGCCGAGACACACAAAGATTAGGCAACTTTTTTTCTTCTATCGCGTTCTCCTTGTACTTCCTATCATTTTCCCCGAGTTATAAGACAGAGCCGACCTGATTTCTGGATGAACACGCTGTCCTTTGTGGTGAGTGGCTCCGGGCTGAGGCCCACCAGGTTGATGGAAAACACTCGGAAGATGTACTCATTCCCCATGATGAGGTCGGACACCACGCAGTGTGTTCGTCTGTAGTGATCATGGACTGTGAACCACTCCTTTATGTGAATCACATAAAACGCTTCAATGAGGTTTGATGAAACTAAATAAGTCCAAAACATCACTTCTTATCTGTCTGTCCTTTGCATGTGCAATTTTAGAGATGTATTGCTTCAAATGTGCTTTATTTTTGTTCTTCTTCTCTACTGACCTAACAAAAGTAAGAGAAATCGGAAGAAGACAAAAGTATATCTTAACCCTATTGAAAAATGTGGGAAAAACTTCCACTTGTCTTCATATTGTAGCAGAAACCGAAGGCGTTTTGGTGCGGGCTATTTCTTAGATGCAGGATAGAAACAGGATACGAGGCAACCTTAAAGCACGTTTGACCTCAGTGCTTTTCTCTCTGACATGAACCAGGTAGACTTATTGGTAACACGATGACCACCACCTATAAGCTCATTGTGTTGCAAGTAAAATTAATTTGATCTGATAATGACTGCGGTGAAACGCGAGCTGACCGCCATGCTGGCTGGCGAACAATGTCTCTGCGTCACTGCACAGACTATCTAGACCGGGTCAAGGCTGAGAGGATGAGATTAGGACATTCCTGGGTAACATGACATTCTTGGCAGCTTGAGGTGGAGGACGGTGGCAGTAGGAGTGGGTTGCCAACTGGTTCATCATTACTGGTGGACAAAGTGGACAGCATGCTCAGCATTGGATAATTGAAGAATAAATGCCTCTCTCTCTCTGTTCCTCTTTCTCATCCTTTTTCTGTGAGGAAGTAAGTGGTAGTTTTTTTCTATTTAAATAGTATCTGAGTGTCAGTCTGTCCTTTCTCTTTTTCTGTTGCTACCTGAGTCTTTTTTTATGTTTCTTTTCTAATAATACCTAAAGCCGAACTACAGAACACTTGTTAGTTTTGTTTGTGTTAGGTGTCTTAATAATATGACCATTTCCTGTTAGTGTTTGTTTTCCCGCTATTGAGACTCTTTGTCACAATTACATGTGAGCTAGATTTTAAACCTCCAAAATTATTGGACATTTTAGCATATTAATTACCAGGTGGCTCTGCAAGATCAGAGATATCCTTTATGACAAACAAACAAATAAATAAATGACATTTTTGTTCATTCATCTGACACAACAAAATAAATTCATGGTATAAATAACAGGAAAACATCATGTGAGTAAGGAACACACAAAAGTTTTATGCTTTGCCGATCTAATTAAAATACAACTAAATATTAATTTCAACTTTACTCTGATGTTTTCAACCCGGTCATTATAACAAAGAGCACAGATTCTCACCATGGTCTTCTTGTCAGCTTTCTGAACGGTGTAGCCAGTTATTTCACAGTTGCCATTGTCCTTTGGTTGCTTCCATTCCAGGGCCACATTAAACCCCCACACATCGGCGATCTTCAGGGCCTCTGGTGGCCCTGGGAGATCTACGGGGACAATAATTGTTTTATAATGACTACGGAATAATTACAGAAATTCAGCCCGGCTAAACTTTGAATGCAGTCCAACTCACCAACAATCTGCAGCGTGATTTTTGCTGTGTCTTCCACGTTCTCAATCTGCACTTTGAGATCGTACTGCCCTGAGTGCTTTCTCTCCGTCTTTCGGATGAAGAAGATCGAATCGAAATCGCTGTTCCTCACGCTTGCGATTGAGGGGTCCAGAGGTTGACCGTCTTTACTCCAAGTAATCTTTGGCCTGGGTTTACCCTGCAGACAAAGGCAAGACTGAGCTCAAAATGCAACAATGTAAAGCTTTAAATGACATTTAACTAAGTGTCACGATTACAATATTATTTAACAAAGGCCGACAGAACAATGACTCCTAATAAGTGGTAGTTGTTTGGTTAAAACAAAATACTAGTCTCATGCAAGGTTTAGAAATTGGATCTAAAACGTTGCTTTGTTGCAACTGTTAAAGAATGAAGGGAGTTTCTATAGGTGTTCTGAGGATTGAACCATCATAAGGTGTATCACATCCCGGTGTGACAGCTGCTCTGCTCAGGGGAAGAGAGCTCTGGAAAATGGAAGTAAGGGGGCTCAGACGATCATTGGAACATTACTCTCAGCAATCTGGGACAATTACACCCCCCAGCTGTCTCATAAAGACAGAACGCATCATGAAAGACTGCAATCAGCCTGCAACCTTTCTTGCAAGCCTCCAGCAGGGACCACCGAATTCAGGGACTATTTTTTTATTTATTTATTTTTTTATCTCAGTGCTGTACACCACTCTAAAATGTAAAGTTCACAATGTGCAATGTCAATGTTCATAACATATACAATGAAACAGCGTGTCCCACACACTAATGTGCAATACATATATAGTAAGTCATTAGCACAAGCTAATATTACATTATCTAGACTCTAGAGTTTATCATAACACTAGACAATGACTCCTATTGTCTTTACTAGCTGTCTGGAGGTATTTACTGTGTTTTTTGAACATAATAGTAAAATTAAAATGTAAATCACCTGGAACGGGATCAAAACGTTAACATTTTCTCCAACTTTCTTGATGAGGGTTTGTCGGAGATTTCGTGGAAGCCAAATCTTTGGGCGCTCTGTAGAAAACAAGACCAAAGTGGGCAGTAGGACATTTTTAGAAAACCTGTGAGGGTCATCGGAGGATCTTTAAAATGAAAAATAAGTGAAAAATTGAAAATAGACAAGTACCCTAAAACAGTCACTGCTGTTTATTCTTTACCTAATTTTAACACATCAGTAATCTCAAACATCTGTTTGAATATATGGGAGTAAAAGCTGAAAAACTAAATTCTATTCTCTACAGTAAAAAAAGAAAAAACTTCATTATTGATTATGGATAATCCTCATATCTCATTTATAATATTGTGCACTGCATTTTTAAGGCTATCAGACTGGTACCTTTGTTTTTCCAAAGGTCCACCTAACCAATGGGATTAAAAAAACAAGAAAAAAATCTCTGAAATTAGTCAAGTAGTTAATTGAAAAGGAAAAGGTCTGGTAAGTCACAATAAAAATATCAACACGGATGGAAGGCTGTGCTCAGCAAATGTATCCGTAGCTGTGTAAATAAAGAGAAAGTGAGCAGAAAAAAACAAAACAAATATACTGAGTCTTTGGAAGACGTTGGAAATGATTAAATTTCTCCCTGGAGAACTCAAACACCTCACAGATTCCTGGTTACTACGCTTACGTGAAGCAAAATGAGAAACTGAATAGGCCTTAGCGGGGATGTCACAAGAATCAGCTGTAGAAATACTCACGCATGATCTCCCTGATAGTCACAGGCTGCGCCAGAACGGCCGGAGAACTGGGCCCGGCCATGTTGTAGGCCCGCACTCTGAACAGCAGTTTGTCTCCTGTGGTCAGGTTCTTGATAGTCATTGATGGTCTCTCTGTCAGACCCTGGATGGCTGGAATCCATTCATCAGCTGCCACCGTAGAGGAATACAAGTCAAAGTCACATAATTGTCATGTATGCATTGCTATTTAACAGCTAAGATAGGTAAATATTATTAATGAACATGAGCGGAAGAAGTTGTGCAGCTCATGCGCCATTTTGCTGCAAGTTTTCCATTCTGGAGATAAACTCTAAAATAAGCTGCCCTTATCAGAAGCATGCAGGTGGCAGCACTTACTGCCTTCCTTGCAGTACTCGACCCCATAGCCCTCGAGCTTAGCAGCGCCGATCCTCTCCGGAGCTCGCCACTTCAGTGTGATAGAAGTGTCGCTGATGTCTTCAACGTGCAGTCCAATGGGCTCGCTAGTAGGCGCTGAGAGAGCGGCAGAGGGTAGATAAAGAGCCTGCTTAGGCGGTTAAAGAATTAAAGGCACTAAATGAACACCTAAACAAGTGGACGAGCTTGATCGACGCCACTAACGTGCCTGCAGAGCATTCAGGCATGTTTGAATGTCTGAATCTCCCTATCTCCCTTGAATTTACTGGAATTTACTTATTTGCTATTTACATCAAAATGAACAGGAGAACTGAAGACTAAAGCGTTGCCTTAACGTGCATGTGTGACCCGGTGAGCGTGCAACACAAAAGCGTAACTTTGTTTCAGTAATTCTAATGAATAAATAAATGGCAGCATTGGTGAACAAACTGCAAATGCGTCATCGTTATTTCTTCTTTTTGGTGTCTGATGATTTTGATGTTGCGTACGTTTTTGGATATTGGTTTTTATTTTCAAACTGAATGTGATCAGAGAGACAAATGCAAGTAAAAATGAGAGCAAATGAGGCAGCTTGAATTTACACCAGACGTGGCCACTGATGTCTTTATATGTCTAAAATTAAAACCACTGAAAAAGGGGCACCTGTGAAAGTCATAAGTGTCGACTGACTTACATGATCTTCATCTCTGTTAACGAGTCACTGGTTACACACAGCGGGTGGATTCAGCCAGCCTGTTTTTAAATGGGACACCAGTTATCTAACAGTCTGTTACCCTGTAAGCCTGTGAGTGGCGCCTTCTTTCATGCAGAGAAATATGAGCTCTCTGTCTGACCTGCAGTTCACTGTCAGACTGAGGTCTAAGTGCCTGCTGTGCTACGCGTCTAGTAGGGATAAAATGACATGATTTTGATGTGCATAAAAAGACCTTGGTTCATTGGTTACAACCCACGCAATGTTCTAACTGCAGAGGTGCCAAAAGCAAACCACTGTTACATCCCTTTGAAACAGCTTGGCCTCTTCTTTGGGCAAAACGCAACAGATGAAAGTGCATTATTGATAGGGAAACAGACAAAGCATGTGATAGATTGCTAAATTGAGCTTCGCATGTTTCTGGAAGCTGCTCATAAAGCCAACTTAGCATCAACTGATTCTTTTGTTGTTTTCAAAGTTTTATTGTTCTGTCAGCAGAGCCGATCTAGACAGGCAGAGTGGGATACAATGACCTGAAAGCTGTTTTTATGCGCTGCTCGATACATAATCAAATCCTTGACGAACCACAACAACCTTAACCGGCACCATCACCTATAAAACTCAGATGGAAAGAATGTTCTTGTAGTTCAGCTCACATTTTAATATCACTATCATCTGGATTTTAAAACACAAACACTCCTGTATTCTTTGGCAGGTTGAATATGAAAGCAACAAGACAAAACTACACCTAAAGATAATAATTCCTTCTGCAAACATGTTGTCTGCAGCAGATTCCTCGGAGACCACGGTTTCCTTCTCTGTAGGAAAACATGCACTCCCTCCTGCTGGCTCCTCATTGTCAGCTGGATCTCCCACCTCCAGAAAGAAGGCCAACTCTGCAGGGGGTGCTGCTGGTGATAATCCCCTGGCTGCAGGAGTTAAAGAGCTCTTGGCTCTGTTGGTTTCTTCTTCTGCTTCCATAAGCATCAAATCCTCCACTGGCTTCTTCTCTGCTACATTGGGAAGCTAAAGTTTTATCATTTTTCCAGTGACTGTATGGCTGCTTATCAAGTCTGCCGTGTGTTTCGTTGTCTGTTTTCTGAGTTCATCTTCTCATTGTCTTTAACAATCCCTTTTGTCTTTTCGCTGTCTTTACTGTAGTAACCAAAATAATCTTGGACTGATTCTGAATCAGGAGTTACTCAGATTACACATCTTAAAATAAAATTTCAGTAATATTTTGATAGGTACGATTATAAATGGCACTGCTCTCATACAGATGGATATAGACAGCCTTTCAACCACAAGCCCCTGGTTGAATCTGCCTTGCAACATAAAGAGTCTTTAACTGTCCATACTGTGCAAATATAAACATATACACCATGATGACTCAAATTACCAAGGGATTTCAGGAGGAACTGAGAGTAAGCTGAAATCATATGCATGCTAAAGCCTCATGATTTTAGTAGTTCTCTTAGAATTAGTGACAGAAATGTTAACATTACACCACAGTGTTAATTCCTCTATTGGGTACACAAACACTCTGTGTGATGTTGCTAAGACAAACGAGGCCGTATTCTTGTAACACAAATAAACATCTTCTCATAACCACGAGTGAGTAAACTCTGTAACCTAAAGAAAACATCTCATGGACTAAACTGAGTCTGATCTAACCACAGCAAATATTGTTGCAGCAACACACAAGATTTCTAAAACCATTGTATGACATTTGGAGAAATCTCTTTCGTTCCTCCTGTCTTAATCAAATTGTCTTTACGACAGCCTTCCAACAACAAACAACATTTAGTAAACACATGAGGTAATTTGAATAAAAGAAATTTACTTGGTGTGAGATTCCTAATAAACACTCACCGACTGGCACGAATGGTTGGGAGGCTGGACTGTGATGTGACATGCCAATGCTGTTGACGGCATAGACTCGCATCTCGTATGGCATGCCTTCAATCATGCGCTTGGCCTCAAAGGTTGTTTCAGGGTATGGGTCAAAGTTCAGTCGCATCCACCTGTAGCTCCTCAGTTTCTTCCTTTCCACGACATAACCTTAGCATTCAAGAGCAGCACATTATATTCCTGTCTATACAGACAAATACATTTTACTACACCCATTTTTTGAGCAAAAATGACTTTGATGGATTGGTCCATTATGGTGTAACATTAGCACAAACAGCCTCACATGTGAGACCGTAGACAAAAAGCCATCAGATGTCTGACTAAATGGCATCAGAATGAAAAGTCTTAGCAAAAGCATCTTCAGAAATAAAGGTGCCAGAAAAATACAGCGTAAAAATAACAGCCCTCATCAAAAACGACTCCAGACGAAAAGATCTCAGCTATGGGCCACTGTCTACTTTAGAGAATGCATGTTAATCAAAAAAATATCCTAAATGAAATATATTTTGTAACAGTATGTTGATGTTTACCTGTGTTTTAGACATACACAGGGTTCGTTGCACGTCTGCTTCCGTATTCAGGGAAAAGCGGCCGATCACTTCCGGTCTATTGAAAATGGCATTTTACACCGAGTGCTTGCAGGGCTTGTCCAAGCTAACAATTAACGATGTACATCGTATTGTAAGGCGGGAACCAAAGCTACAACAAACAAGCTGGAGAAAGGTTTTGAGATGCCTCATTATGTATTCATGGATACGAAGGTTAGGTTTACTTTCTTTAAACTTTATGGCTAACATTAACTTTAGCTTATGCTAGTAGGCACAGGTGGATTAATTGCTCGGCTGTCTGGCTGTGGTCTGCTCACTTGTTCCCATACACTTGCTCTTCCAGGCTGAGTACAGAAGTGATTCCACTGAAATAACGCAGGGACGGCTCATTTGCAAACTTTGCTGTGCGCAGCGTTAGCTTTAACTTGTCCGTGACAAATATTTACAAGCCACCGTCTTCTTAATTCAGGATCGCTTGGAAATCCATGAAAACTTAAGAGCCAGTTGTATTTAGAAGACAACAATGTTTGGTATTGCTTTATTTGCTTCTGAAATACGACTTTGTCTTTCCTAGCTGTCATGGTAACTCAAAGCAGAAGCAAGAAAGCTGTATTTCGCTCATGCGGATGTGACGTCGTGAAGAAGTGCAAAGAGCACTTCTTCATGCAATTTCTTCAAAACATGAATTTTAAAAAGTAGGAATCTGTTTTAATCATTTAGAAAATGGAAATGAATGGAATTTATCAGTTTTAAAAGCTCATTAAGTAAAGACAAATTGTAAGCAAGACCAGATGTCCAGTGTAAGAGACATTTGAAAAACTCAAAGAAATATTTTTTATGAAAAAAAAAAAAAAGATTTGCAATGTGTTTCTTTCAACCTTAATACTTAAAGTATGAAGAAAAACAAACTTTTCTGCTTAGTATCAGGAGAAAAAGAGGTATATAGGTATATATTGGAAGTCTCTTTCCAAAATGTATTGAAATGACATGGAATAAAATTTATTACATAAACTGGCCAATTTCAACAATTTAGTAGTGTTGTTACCAATGATTGGATCTCCGCCATTGAAAAGAGGGGGCTCCCACTGAACAATGCAGGAATCCTCCCCAACGCTGAGGATTTTAGGAGCCTGGGGAGGATCTGGAACATCTATGTGGTAATACAGTAACGTAGTTAGAACATGTTTGTTCTAAAAGTTCATTTTGTCTTTATCAAGGAGCAGAGTATCTTTGTCTTACCAACAACCTTGACACTGATATCAGCTGTGTCTTCCCCTGCTGGGTTTCGAACGACGACAGAGTAGATCCCCTCATCCTGTCTCTCTGCACCCTCGATGGTGAAGATGCAGTGACCTTTGGTGGATTCCACGTGGACCCTGCCGTCTCCTTCTGTGATGACCTAATCATTAAAAATGAGTCAACTCATTTTGCAAAAACCCAGGCCTGACGTTGTGGTGTAATACTTTTATATAAAACAGTTGGCAAACAACTAACTAACTACAACTTGCTTGAGCGGAGGCTCATGTGCTTAAGTAAGGATTTTTGGATATTGTCAAAGAGGTGGACAGAGGTGAGCCACTTGGTAAAAGTGACTATGCAATTCCTCAATCATCTATACTTGCTTATCATTGCAGGCGTGGGTTGGGGAGATGTAGGAGGGTGACTTTTGCCAGTAGTATTTGGGCAAGAGGCAGGATATGGTCTGGTCGACAGGCCATCCCAGGGCAAATTAGGACAACTTGGATCAGTTACCCTAGCAGTCACGTTTTTGGCATGGAGTGAGACTACCCAAAAAGAACCCGCACATGCAAACTCCATCCAGAAAGACACCAGGGTTGGATTTGAACCCAGTAGCTTTTTGCTGCAAGGCAACATTGCTAACAACTGTACCATGGTGCCACCCAACTTTCATATTCTAAAACTAATTTAAGCACAGATTCAGAGTATTTATGTCAGTAGTTTGACTGTTATTCATTCACATTTTCCAGTCCTGTCATGATGAAGCTGACAAAATGAACCAAAAACAAACAAACAAAAACCTCTTCATCAAACTTTCCAATCACTGACTTCTTTAGATCAGTGTTGGACAACAGGAACATGTGTTAAGATAAGATTTTAAGGTATTTTAATAAATATAAAACATAATTAAACTTTTTTTCCCCCCATTTTGTTACTATATAAGGCCACTTTGTAAAGCATACTTACTGTTCAGTCTCCTGTCATCTTTGCCTGAGAGGCTTCAGTACACAAGCTTACCTTAATCAAAGATAATTCATGCTGTTGGTATCATGCTCTTTGACTGGTGCATAACACTGAACAAAAACATAAAAATACCATCTATATTTTAGATGTACTTTTATAATATTTGTCATACTTAAACAGCAAAGTGGTAGTGTTGAAACAGTTCTTTAGGGTCTTAGTACAATTTTATAGCATTCCCAAAGCTAGCTGTTTACAACAATGATGGGGTTTTCTTCCTGTGTATTACTGGTGAGATAACAGGAATCCAATTTTCAAAAAAGCTATGTCATAAACAATTTAAACCACAAAAGCAAAAACTGAAATAATATTAAGAAGTTTTTTTTATTATTACTTATTGTTGAACAAGCCCAGGTTTTAGCCTGCTTTCATTATATTTCACATGAAATATTAGGATTTTTCAATAAATATTTATTTAATAATTGAAAAGAAGAAATTCTCTATGGCAGCCCACAAGGCTCAGTTTTAACTTGTTTACTTTTCCAGCTTTTTATATTTTCAGTTTAGCATCATCATCAAGTACTTCCATTGATCACATGTACAAAATAGAAAAATCATTCAACCATCTTGATGAACACAACAAATTAGAATTAAAGTCAAGAGATGAAAATCATTTTTACATTTAAAATATACATAAATGAGATGACTTATTTAACATAGAAAAGATGGCAATTATATAGTTGTATGGAAAAAAAACACACTTTTTTCTTAACTGGTGAGAAATATTCTCCTTAGATTGTGAGGAGCCTGGTGTCAAATTTAAAATTGGTTTTAATGAAATATTATAAATATAAAAGGTTAACTAATTCACATGTAATGGATTTTCTCATAACTAACATCTTTCTTGCATTAAAACTTTTTTTTGAAAATTTGATTCCTTTGTTGTTGTTTTTTCAAAGAGACTATCAATATTGAAGCTCAATGCTGGCGTCATGCAAACTTGTACCAAATAAGTCAAAACAAAATATAGATATAGATATATAATCATGCACTTACCTCTCCATCATTTAGGGTCCAACAGGCTGAGTGCCCTGCTTTTTCTTCCCCACCAGGTTTTACAGAACTAGCCTACAGTTAAGGACAGCAAAGCAGTAAAAGCTGATAACAGGGAGGGTGAGAAACCTCTGATTCACCTAAGATTATTGCTTTTAGATAATAGTAGCACTCTGCTGGGTAAAAAAAATAAAAACAGCCAATGCATTAGTTTCCCTGACATTAGTGGGGCACAGCATGCTTGTTGCAAAAACAAATACATGAAAATACAACTGCTTTTAAAAGCGATTAGCATCCTTTGAGCTTATAGTAAATATGTTAGAACCCGCTTGGGCTTTCTTGTTTGCATATTAAATTGCAGGGTTGTAGAATGACAAACTGCTTTCTCAGCAGATGCCAGCTCTTACCTACAGCTCTCTGGACAGATGGCTCCTGTCAGCATATTAACAACACCAGGTGCTACATCTCTTTTACCTTCTCTCCTTTGGTCCAGATCACTGTGGGAGCAGGATCTCCAGTTATGGGGACATCCAGACGCAGTTTGTTTCCAGCCACCACTATGATTGTTGAATCAGAAGTGCGGCCCATGCAGTCAAGGTGGATCTTGGGAGGATCTTCAAAAGTAATGCATCTGGTTATAATGGGGTCTGACTTTCATTTTTCTTTGCTGTGCAAGACTGTAAGTTTGCAATTGTGTACCTTGGCGAGGCACAAAATCAATCTTCACCTCTGAAAGATCAAATATAAAGGAGAAATTCTTTAAACGTTTGGCTTGTGAGGATCAAATGATGACTTTGAAGTTTCCAAGCTTAAAAAATAATTACCCAAGAAATTGAGTTTAGCTGAGAGGTTGAAAGCATATCCGTCTGGCACAAAAGTATAATCTCCCTCATCTTCAGGTTTCACTTCATCAATGGTCAGTTTGTGGATTCTGTGTGTTTAAACATTTAGAAAATCATGTCATTGGACACGGGATCCAATTACATAACATGTACATGTTACCACACATGCATAATTTAGCAAATTTAGTGTCATCACCTTCCAATATGAGAGATGTTTGTCCTGGCATTGGGTTTGACTTCAACACCGTTCTTGTACCAAGTTCCCTTCACATTCTCATCCGACACTTCGCATTTGAACACCGCCTGATCCTTTGCCTTTACCGTGAGGTCCGCAATGCTCTGGTAGATCTCCAGTTCTTTCTCTGTGCAGTCAGAAAAAAACAAACAAAAAAAAACACAAGCCCTAGGAGCTCAGAATTAAAATCATCATGGGCTTTACACTTTTGATGGAAAAAGTTACAGGGGTACCATTTGAGGAGTGGCGTGATAATAAAGGTCCAGCGTGAAGCATCGTTTTCTATAATACAGCAATGTGACGGAGATAAGAGAGGAAGTGTGTATGACTTGTGAAGAAAAATAAAATGGGTACCTCCTGAAAAACACATGCAGGAGCTCTAGATTATTTCTGCATATCATAATAAAATATGCATGGGCGATATTGTCCACTGTGAAATTCAAAGGCTACGCTAGTCAGCACACTGCCCAGGCAGAATAAACAGATATGGTGGGAATGGTGCTATAATAGAAACTCTGCTGTGGACTGAGGTGTTGATCCTTGTCTCAGTGCAGCAGCTGGTCATTCTTGGCAGGTTAGAGTTTAATTAACAAGGCATATAAACAGCAGGAGCAGCTACTGGGCTTCAAATTATACATAAAACCTCCTGGGACATCAGAACAGATTTAAGTCAGGAATATAAAGGGAAAGCTATCCGCAGTGCAACAACTGGACTAAAATTTGACTTTAAGGAAAACAAAAAATGTGAAAATATTTATGAAGTCATGCATGTGTTCAAAGTTGTTTTAAGTTTAAAAGGAGGATATGTATTTTAAGAGATTAACTGAAGTCATGGGTGGAACTAGATGGAGTATATTTGTATCTGGAGGTTTAAAACATTAAAACATTGTTTTAATGGAGGATGGAAACTTAACATCTGAATCACTGACTGGGATAAAATGTCAGTAAATGAGCTCACATTCTTCCTTTTCACTTCCAATCCGACAACTCAAAACCGAGAAAGAGAACCAGCACGTACTGAATGGCGCTCTGCCTTTCAGGTGATGCACATGTACGTCTTCTAACTTTAGCTGACATGCTCCTGGTGCCGGAACCTGTGCGGATCTACGCAAGCTACACAGAGTCAACCTGCCAAGAATGACAAGGCTGCACGACTACTGGCCTAGCTGTGATGAGATGTGTATTTGGACAATTCATCACTGACAGAAGAAACAGCCAAAGTGTAACTCTCACCCTGCACCAGCAGTTCAGCTACAGACTCTCCTCCGTTTGTTTTGACCTTGTAGTGTCCACCGTCTTCTTTGGTGGCTTCGTTAATGATCAGCACATGCTTGCAGCCATCTTTCTTGAAGCGATATTTCAGGGATTCATCTCTGGTCAGTTCAACCCCGTCTTTCTCCCTGGTCAAGAAATACATTACCATTCACTAATACTGTCAGTTCACTGTGTTTGAGGTATCTTTGAGCTTCTTCGGTGTTTTGTTTCCCTTTATCCATTTACAATGTAGCCATTTTAACTCAAGACCTCTGACATTTACATTTATTGTTTATGAAAGTTGTTTAAACATGTAATCATTAAGAGTCAATGAAAATAAGGCATACTGAAGTAAATCTCATCTGATATGATTGTGTAAACATTTTTGTCTGCTTTTGGATAATATGGTTTTTATCATTACACCTTTAGTGGGAAAATAGATTTTATTTTGGCAATTATGATTAACATATTTTTTTATTTTTTTTTTTTACTTTTTAGCCATGATTCATTAGCATGAAGCTTAAACTACTAAAACCGTAGTGTAGAGAATAACATCTCACCATTTCACATTGGCTCCTTCTTCTGATACTTCGCACTCTAACTCTACCCGCTCGCCCTTCATCACCATCTGATCCTCCAGATTTTTTACAATTGTAACAGGAGGCTCTAAAGACAAAACAGACGAGAAACATAAAGTTCATTGCGTGCTGATTTGGTCCAAACTGCTTCTGACTGTTTATTACCTTTAACGAATAGCTCTGTTGTGCATTTCTCCTCTCCAATGACACATGTGTAAGCTGCATCATCCGCTAAGGAGCAGTGGTTAATGGTAAGGTAGCGCATGTTTCCAACGCTCTCAAAGATATACCTTTGGGAAAGCAAGAATATTTTCGTAGCTCAAAGAGATGGCATTGTTTTATATCAATTTTTCAACAAAACTCCGAAGATACTTACTTGCTGAAGATGTATTGAAAGGATAGGTCATTATGATCCAGATGCAGGGGAGAAAAGTGGATATTCATAGTTAAGTACATATGCATGGGGGCAGAACGTCCTTATTATATGCAAGTAAGTTCAAACCTTCCAGACTTTTGGATTTCTTGTCCATTCTTAAACCACTTCACCTCCACATCTTCATTGGCAACCTCGACTCCCAGCTTTATTTTATGGCCCTTTAACACCTGGTATGCAGGATCCAGCTTTTTGAGGAATGCTAAATATAAATGGCAAATGAAAATCAGCCTTTCAAGTTTTTGCAGGTTCAGATGAAGCAATGCCTGTTTTAATCCCGGCATACTGACCTTCACTCTTCTTTTCTTCCTTCTTCATCTTCTTAAGCCTCTTGAGCATCCCTCTCAGGTCGGTGATGCCGTACTGGAAAGCAATCTTTTCATATTCTGAAGGGGGAGCGTGACTGAGGATGTTCCACACATCAAGATCAGGATCTGTGTTCATGTGTGCCGGTTTGATGGACCTGAGACAATCGGGTAACGCTGTTAAAATCAGGCACGAAGCAAAGACTTTGAAATGTAAATCATGAACAAAAAGCTACACCTGAAAAGACTAATTAGATTTGGGCTGCTTATGTTAATCTAAGTTGTATTATTTTTTTGTCCAAAATACATTAAAATTATAAATCAGCTTCAATATTTAAAAATATTATGGTTAAAAAATATGCTAAAAATTTAGAAATAATAGAAAAATGTCAATATGATTGCGGTTTGCAAGGAGCTGACAAGTTGAGAACAAGCACCAGAGGGCAGAAATGATGGCATCGCCAACGATCTGGAGTTTTATCAAGGTGTTTCTCAGGAGTTCGTCATTAGTGAGTGAAGGTCACTAAACCCAGACATGGATCCCATTACAGCTTTACATGGGTGGTCGAATCGTGGGGAATTTTAACAGTTGTCACAGTGGCACAGAGTTGGAAGTGATGGGAATGTGAGAGCTGGCAAACATTGCATGAAAGGTTCCAGCTGCACAAGACGGTCAACTCCAATGCAGTGCTGTGTTTTGTGCACGAAGCATACCATAACCTTGAACCAGCTGGTTTTGATATGCTGTGGAGGTATTGTGCTCTTTACAAATGTCACCCTTCTCCAGGTCTCGATAGAATGACATCCGCAAGACTGAAGGTTCACTATCCCCAAGGATAGCATGACTAAAACCACAGCATATTTAGCCACATACTCTGTGACAGCAACAGCAGCAGCCAAAGACTGATTAAGAGTAATACATTTAAGAAGAAAATCACATTTACCAGAATTAATTACCAGAAAAAGTAAATTTTCCTAAGCTAAAGTAATTCTCAAATGTATGGGGAGTCAAATCCCAAATATTTCACCTCTGGTCCAAATAAAGTCTCTAAAGACTGACATAAAAGTAGATAAAGTAGTAGTTTTTCACACCACAGGATGAAGCTCACACAATCTTAAGAAATTGTCCCGTCCTCAAAAGTCATTTCTTTTTTTTTTTTTTTTTTTTTTTTTTTGCAGTGAATTACTTTTATATAAAAAATAAATAAATACGATTCCCAACCTCTGAAAATGTCAGCAGGCTCTCACTCGTGCAGAGAATATTTGAAAACAAAAGCACCATTATGAGAATTAAGAAAAATGCAGATATTATGTAATTAGGAATGAAGGGGTTCCCTTTCCACTTCAGCAAACTGCTGAACATTTAGGAATCAAATAACATGAGTCGGACCTCAAACGCATGCTAACGCCATGCTAACGTCATGCAACAAGTAGGTTTAACGTTGCTTTTATTTTGCAACTATTTCATTATTATGATAATATAATGTTAAGATTTTTTTATATGCACTGACTGTCATAAGAGAGATTAAGTGAAATTGTTATTAGTGATCATAAGTTTGTTTCCTATAGGTTACTTATATAGTTTGCAATTGTAGAAATGACTTACTCTCTGTGGACAGAGGATCACCCAGAAAGAATAAAAAAACAAAAAAATATCAGGCATTTTTATGAAAGTGAAAAAAAGTCATCATTGTTCTGAGTAGAACTTTTTAAAATGTTTATTTCCTCACCTCTTTTTTAATAAGGCACTGAAGTCCAGCTCTCCTGAATCGTCTTTACCATCTGTGCTACTGCAGACATCAAAAAGCATCAACAGTGTAGCATATGGCTTAATCATTTAGATTCTCCAAAGAACAGAAACGTGTCACTGCAGATGTTTCCTTCTAATGAAACACTTTATATTGCATTTGCTTTATGCAAAATTAAAAAAAAGCCATGTGTGGTTTTGCTCTATCAGAGATGCACACAATGGTTTTGGGTGTTGGTTTTGCAGTCACAAGTCTCTCCCAATTCAACGGTTTGAAAATGCTTCAGAAGAATGACAAAGTATAGAGTTTACTTTTAAGCTTTTACCAGTCTGGATGAGTATGGAAAAGAATGAAATGACATACAGCAACATGTCTGAACTTCAATGGGAAACAGTTTCCTCCTGAAGACTGAACCAGCTGCCAAGCTCAATGTATTGATTGCTGGGCTAATGTAATAATCCATTTCTTCAAGAGTGAATTTTAGCTGTGATATTTCAAAATAACAAAACAATAGAACAGTTAGAGTGGCAAAAAAAAGTGTACAGCCTTCTTATCTTACAGAAAAAAACTTAAACTGTTATAACAACAAAACCCTTAAGCAGTAGTTTTCTCAACATTGGTTCAAAATGATGTCATATTACCTCAAGATAATTAAAAATCATGATACTGTTACTAAAGTTTGAGATACAGTTATCTTGATAAAAAGAGATTTTGAAATATCATGTAAATAAGATGAAGAGCTAAATATTTAACCCTTGTGTCTAGAAATGGGGTCCACCGACCCCACACACGTAAAACTCGTATCATTTGCCACAGTCCTCTACGTTTTCCTCAGTCTTCGCACGCTCAAGGGTTAAACGAATGAGGAGTAATTGCCAAATTAAACATCTCTGTGTTTTAAGATAATAATATAATGAAAACTGTTTCCATGACCACATTAAGTTGGGGGGTCTCAGTATTGTGTGATAATGAAACTTTCTGTGTGACAACTCCAGATAATTGAATAGGTGAACGGCAGTAAAAACAAAAAAAGCATTAAATCGTATTATGTCATGTTACCATAATAGTAAAACTATTGTCAGAACAAAACAAGCTTGGTGTTTTGATATCTTGAGGTAACTGAACTGTTACGACAAAAAGCTTAAGATGTAATTATCTAAATTTAATAAGCTCATGAGAAAGGAGGTCAACGAAAGATAGGAATGTTATCACTGCTAAATAAGCTTGAGATCTGAATATTTCTATGTCACAAGATATTAAATATGAAACAGGATCAAAACAAGACGACCTTGGAATATTGCTGTCTTACATGCACGCTGTTTGGGTTTATAAATGGGATTTTTATGCACAATCTTGGAGCCTTTAAAATGAGTCGGCACACAGCTGGAATTTAGAAGTGGAAAACGTGTAGGAACCCTGTCTTTACTCATCAGCATCAGCTGCTAACAACTCATGATTTGGTCATGTCTTGCAGTAGGTGATTGTTCCTTTGGGAGGTCACATGATGCCTAGCGAAGAAAGGAAAAAAGGCAGTAGGGAGAAAAACATGACATAAAAGATGCAATATGTAGCAAGACCTAAAAGCACAAAACCATCTCACCAAGCTGCAGCCGTAATCCAAGCAATGGCAAAACAAAACAGTCGTCGTGAAGCAAAGCAGGCAACCGCAGCGTGTGTTTGTTTCTTATCAGTGGGATGAAAGATAAAAAAAAACAGAGGCATAGACGAGATAATCTCCAACCTCTGACCCAACAGCACGTGAAGGTGAGTCTCTGCTCTGTGTGGTGAAGTTACAACACACTGTAGCTGCACTTCCTCTGTGAGGCAGGCAACCCCCCCGCTGGAGGTGGTCTGCTGCTGAAAAGCCTGAATGTCTTAGCACATCCTGCACTTTCAGTACAATAACACCACCGTCAAATCTCACTCGGCCACATGACTGCTTGGGCAGCTGGCTCGGCTGTTTTGATTGAGGCTCAGGAGGGGATCAGAAGAAGCTGACATGTGCTGCTGCAAGCTATTTAATGGATGGAAGACCAAATCATGAAGTTAAAGGTTAACACCATGTTAATTTTGGTATTTAACTTCTGGGTTTAGCTCTCTGTTGATCTTCCTCCTGTGGTCAGTCTCAAAACTCGGTCAACTGGCGGCTGAGAAATCCAAAACGTCGGATTGTTTGGCTTGAACGCAGAGAATAATCAGTCCGTGAAAGAGAGCGACAGCCTCTATTCCTGGTCCAGATTTCTCTGTTTTTAAACAATCCAAGTCTTTAGAATTTGACAACGAGCCTCCGTGGTTGCACCAAATCTCTACCTTGTTGCTGTTCCACTTCTCTTCTTACCGCCTTCACTCCTGATAAGTTAGCATTTTTCACAGTTATTTACCACACATACTATGATATTAATCCAATGCATTTTTATACTCAGTACTTGTGCTGCTTAATATGAAGCTCCTAACTTGAATTCTGCAGGAAAATATTTTTCTTATTGCTAGGCTTTGATTTCAAGTACAACTACAAAGTCATGCAGGAAGCTATTCTTTCTAGCACCTATGTAGGGGCTATTTGACACTGAAATAATTTCTGGTTAGACAACCATAGCATTGGTTATTTTCTTAAAAAAAACAACTTAATTTTTCCTTTAAAATCAGTGTTACTCTTCAAGCCAAAATCCTTCTTTTTCTCTTACATCATACATAATACATTGACATAAACATTTTTTTTTTCCATTTAGCCAGCAAAGCATTAATATCAAATGATTTTTTTTCAAACATTAGAACACAATATTAGCTCAAATTCAGCAAAAGATCCGCAGATCCTTAATTCATGCTTTGTAATTTGACGTAAATAAAAACGTTTCATGCATTCTGAGTCACTTACGTGCGTCTAAAAGCCGCTCTTATATCCAGACCTTCAGTAGCTCGAGCCTCTGAAACAAGAGCAGATCCCAAACTGATCGAAACATCTGTAATCATAATACATAGAAAGCAAAGCATGCACAACACTCACCATGTACGACAAGTTCAAAATTGCAGCTGTCAAACTTGTCCTTGGATGAAACTTCACATCTGTAACCTCCAGCAAAGTTAGGCTTAGCAGCAATGATTTGCATCTCAAATGTGTACACCTGAAACGACAGATGGTGATGATACAAGGTGCAACAACACAAATACTGAACTATATCACTCAACAAAGCAACTAAAAACTTTGCAACTTTGCTTTGTTAATACAGAGAGTCCCACATGCAGTTCAAAATGTGATTAGCACATGTGTCTGAAGAAAGAGCTTTCCTAACTTTGGAAAAAAAAAAAAAAAAAAAAAAAGTACAGAGTACAGATATGTTGCCTCTAGTAGTTTTATACGTGTTTTCAACAAATTCTTACGACTAATAAATGTTAACAAATAAGACCAATCAACACTGAAATGATGAACAATCAGCGTGTTTCTTTGTATGCCTTCAGTTTACCTTGGTGTTGCGGTCGTAAGTTTCCTTCAGCTGCAGGTGTTTTCCAGACTTGCTGGCCAAGTCCATCCACTTCCCTTTGAACCATTTCACGCTGGGTTTCTTCAGAAGTGATTCAGCATTTACTTTAGCCACAAATGTGATATTTTCACCTTCGTACAAGAAAAATACAGATACAGCATTCTGAAAGTTAGCAGCATTTTTTATACTATTATTATTATTACTATTATTATTATTATTATTATTTCTACTGCTGGGTGAAGATGTGGAAATGTAAAGAAGAGGAAATGAAAAGTAATGAGAAATTTGAGTTCATATTATGTTATATTGGTTTTCAACGAATTAGAAATACAACACTGGTCTGTCTCTTTTACAGCAATTTAATTTAGCATGTCTGATTCAGTAATTGGACTGAAACAGTGGCAACACTTCAATGAGAGACCAGCATCTGTCTATTTCTTCTATTTCTGTTTTTCTTCATCCATATTGAACTTTTTCTACTTGGTTAAACTAAAAACACAAAACACTGAAGTAAGCTTTCCTTCAAAATGAAGTCTGGTGCATCACATCCACTCACCCACAGTGACTTCTCCACACTGAGGTTTCTCTGTAAAGAGTCCAGTCAAGTCCTGTCTGGTGTCTGGAGGGTGAGCATCTAAAGAAAAATCCAGCTCAAGTTAATTAACAAACAAAGTGAAAGGAAATTAAAGATGAGCAAACTGCATGACAAAGATCCGCATTTAAATGTCGACTAATTCAGTCTATATTTTAAGAAGATGTTAAAGTTGCTGGAAATAAACAAACAAATGAGTTTTGTTTTCGTATATAAGAACATACACTATTTTTGCACTCAAATATGAAGAAAATCTTTTACATAGAAATCTGAAAACGTGTGAAATGTTTCAGTGTAAAATGCAATGGGAGCCTGATGATGGTTACCCAGTAACGCACCCTCAGCTGGCTGAGCGTCGGGTTTTGCAGCAGAGGTTTCTCCCTGCGTGGAAGCTGCAGGAGGTGGAACCGAACCCTGGTCAGCTTTCCCAGTTTCACCAGCAGGGGCCTCAGCTGGAACCTCTGCGTCGATTTTATTTTTGGTGGCATCAAAAGCACAGCAAAAGAGATAAAAAGCAGTGAAAGTAAACATTCTGCCTGGGAAATATGCTGCGCTGAACATTTAAGTTCTAAATATTTCTTATGACTTATATTATCTGAGTGGCAGGCTAACTTTTCCACATGTTATCAGTGGCCTGTCATGACGGTGCTCAGGACCTGTTGAGTGGCGGTTACTCATGAGGAAATAATGTGCTGGTGTCCAGGTCACCGTGCAGGAAGAGCGAGCGTGGCGGCAGCTGGTTTTCTTCAAAACATTTGCTTTCGTCTTATAAAATATAAACATCCTAAGTACGTTACAGTGACAGTGCACTGGTGCAATGTTAGTCAGTGACACTAAGCAAAACCTGGGAAAATGCAGTGCTAATATCCTGGAGGAAATGAAACACAATTGGCACTTGGGAAAGGGCTGTTGGGAATGTTTAAGGAATTTTTTTAAACAAATGGGAAAATAAACACTTTAGGAGCATTTTCTCAAACCACAGATATTTTAATGAACAGCGGAGTAACGTGAAGAAAACACTCATCATTAGTTTATTACTTTCATCTGGAGGAAAAAGCTATTATTACTAGCACATCTGGTTTCTTCACTTAGAAATTTGTGTTTTTATGTACAATGAATAAGGATAATCAACTATTTAAAAACACGTGGCGTGTTAAAGAAGTACTGTTTTAACTTTAGGCTTAAGTTGTTTCTCAAAACTGCAAATTAATTGTTTCATTATGGTGTAAAGCAAAGCTCCGATTTTGAATGTTTTAGGGGTTTTTTTTCGACAGGTGAGTGCTGCTCCATTTTTCTCCTAGTTCTAAACCCAGTTTTTGAGCTACCATTTTTTTTTTTTTAGAAAGTTTGCAGCTTTCACTCTGATCAAAGCTTGGCTTTTAATTTTTTGATTAAAAAGCTTCAGTGGAGGAAAAAGTTGTTAATTTCTCAACATGTTCTACTAACTCTTCAAAAGCCAACAACAACAACAACAAAAAACCCACTTCAGGCTGTTTCAGAGATTTGATCAGAGGACGTAGAATCATGGTAACATCAAGCACATGCAGTGCATCAAGTGTTTACTGCCTCAGTGGTTTTCTAAATTGAGTGCTGTGCTTTGTGTTCGGTGACGACTACACGAGCTGTGGATGAGTGATCAGAGGCTTCAAATGCACAGCTGCAGCATCAAAGTCTCCCACCTGGCTTTGATACGACCCGCAGCTCAAACTTGACCTTCGAACCACCAGCAATCACAGCATAGACATTGGCATCTTCCACGGTGATGTCTTTTATGGTGAGGGAGTGCTTGTTTCCAGCGGCTGTGATTGCATATTTATTGCCGCTGGCGATGTCCTTTGAGTTGCACTGCCATTTCACTTTAGCTTCAGACTTCTCTGTCTCGGCCTCAAAAACCACACAGGATCCCTCCTCTGCCTCCTGAGTCTTTGGTTTCTTGGAAAATGCTGAAACTAAAAACATTGGAGTCAAAGTACACTCTCTGAAGCGTAAAAAAAGTGAGTGCGATCTCTTCGATCAGGGAGCTCAGCTCTTCGTTCTTTTGCTGAGTGGTGATTAATCAATCGTTGTGTCAATGCCAAAGAGATATTGAGCTTCCTTTTATGTTGATCTCGTTTCGCAGGGGAAAAAGCTGAGATTAAGAGCTTCAGAGGCGTCGTAGGAGCCAATGAACGAAAGGCCTCATTATAAACAACAGAATAAAAAAAATTTGCATGTCTAGTTGTTCAAAACAATACATCAAGTGTTACGTCCTATTAAAGTGACCCTGTAAGTGTCACTAAAATGTTTTGTTATTAAAAAATGTATTTCTAACTGTTATGTATTTAAGTTGTTGAATCACGTCTTGAGATTTGTGTAAATTATTATTTTATTTCGTGTCAGAACTATGTTGTTGAAAGTTATCGCGAGATTTGTATATGTGATTTGTTCTGTGAGATTTGGATTAACAGAGAAGGAGCGAAACTTGGAGAGCGGTCTACGAAGTTTTAATCTGTTGAAGACCAACCTCCGAAGTGGCAGGCGGCCACGAGTTTTCACGGCATTTATTAAAAGAGCCTGTCAAAAAGAAAGCCGTGCCAGTGTTGTCACTTTGGAGCTACAGACCCAAATCTGCCTGCACACTTTAGGGTTTATTTTGGGTTGCTAGTGAAAGGTTGCACATTCTTAAAAACATGTACATCGCTCTCCCTGGGCTACAAGAACAAAATTCTCTCTCTTCTTGCTGCCTTGCTCGGGGTGTAACAATGTCCACTCCTAATTTAATTTTGTTCTTATGGTCCTGGTTTAGACATTCTTACAGCTTGGTCTCAAAATATCACAGGGACAGAACTTTTTTTTATTCTCGTGTGGTGTCAAACAAAGGGGCGTTGTTGATGCAAAAAAAAAAAAAGGTCTTTCTTGCTTTAGTGCTGAAGAATGTGAAGAATGAAATGTTCACATCAGAACGTCCATCTTATTTTTCTTACATCTGTCGTCTTTTGTCTTGAATTTCTCTCTAGATTTGTTGCAGCATTTATCTTTGTCAGATCTCTACATTGTTGTTATCTTTGCCTTTGTTGTAGTTTTATATCCAGTTTAGTGACCAGTTTTCATATTAGTTCCTCCTGGTTTATTCCTATTTAAAAGAACTAATTAATTCTGTTTGCACAAACACCCACACATGTGCAAACCGTCTTGATTTCCATCCCATGTCCAACTACTGCAGCACAAGCACTCAGCAGAAAAACCAGATGCTTTATTCTAATTCTCTCAAAGAAGATGTGAACTTTTTTTTAAAATAAAATACACAAGAATGATGCCACTGAAATCACCACTGATATAAAAAAAAGAAATGCAGTTATGTTGAGCAACAATTTTTCAGGTTGAAGGTGAAAATAAGGCTGACCCTTAAGGTTATCAGCTTAAATACTTTTGATTGTGAGTCATAAATCAAAATAGGAAGCTATGAAATATCAGAAATGCATTATATTAAAAAAACTGATGTTAGAGAATCAATTGCAATGCTGAGTGTCGTTAGCGACCTACCCTGACCATGATATTTCCTTGTAAAGGTCTTCTCGCTGTGCCTGCGTAATACGCCATCTGTTAAAGTTCCTGCTTTGTCCCTGTTTGGAAAAGTTGTTGCTGGCAAACAGTTGTCGTCTTTAAAAGGGGTCTAAAAATAGTGCGACTGAAAGCTCTGACGCTGGAGGTGTTTAACACACAGCATGGTGTGCCTGGAATCCTGAGCTGTATGTATGCGCCCTTACATAGATACAGATGCTATTTACAGATTTAAATGTGGGACAATTCAGCATATGAGTACAATGTGGACCAAACAGTAAATACAAAAAGAATAAAATCAGACAAATAAATTAATAAAAAATAAAAGAAAATACAACTGTATAAGACTGTCATTTTCAAGCAAACAGTAATTATTTTTTGATGATTTCCAGTCATCACATCATATTAGAAGGGTGTTATCATCTAAAAAGTAGGAACCTAAACTCCAGTGGATGAGTGGATGGTTGGGTGGATCTTTCTGTAATGGAGTAATTCAAACCACTACACACCATAGTGTCTCTTTTATCTTTCAAAATATCTCCAACCTGACAAGTGTCATAAATTTCACTGGTGTGTTCCACAGATCCACATGCGTGCTTAAAGGCATCTTATAAACTGTGCAGTCGTGGCTTTGGATGGTACAACACACCACATTTCCTCTCCGTATTCGAGGTTACTTGCGTCACATGTTCTCCCTGTGTCGCTGTTTTGTTACTCGCATGTCATAGAGATACACACTTCTTAAGAAGCCTCTGACACAAGCCGTGTTCAAGGATGTCTAGTTTGGTTTCCACAGGGGTTGTCAAAAATACTTTCCACTGCACGTTATCTTTCCATGAATTTCATTGTAGAGTTGGAATTGTAATGCACTTTGACCAGGCATACTTAAAGCCATTTCTGTTTATTAACTTGCTATGAGACCTCATCATCTGCAGATTAATTCCCTATTTTTTCATATTTGCAGATGGGGGATTTTAGTTGTTTTTTTTTCTAAGTTATACACTGGAAAAATAATTTCAGATTAACATAAAATAATAGTGTTTTAAAGAATCTGCATTAATTTTGAATTCATACAGTTTTTGCAAATATAATAAATGCCTTAGTAGTCTTCAGCTGTGTTTTGTATTATTCCTGTTCGGAGTTAAATAAATGGTACATGGCATTTACTTGCATAACTTCTTACCTAGTCCAAAGGACTAGAAAGTGCTTTTCGCTATATTTGGTCAGTCTTCCACCCATTCACATGCTGAAGGTCAACTGCTACAAGTAGCCACAGCTGCCCTGGGGCAAGCTGAAAGAAACGAGGCAGTCACAATGACTGAGACACAGAGAGTGTGGGTGTGTGTGCCGGCATCTTTACCCAGACAATGTTTATAATCATATTTTCTTATAGGAATTATACTGGGTACAACATGGGAACCATAGTAACAGTTGACCGGCGAAGGAAGCGAAAACTTTCTTTTTTTTCTTTTTTCTTGTACCATCCTGTGAAAACATGATGCCCAGGATGTTGTGCCTAAGTATTCACATCACAGACACTTTAAGTTAATGTGGTCATGGGAAAAATATCAATATGTTCCCTAAGTTTGTAAATGTGGGTGTATTTCTCTAGCATAAAAGAAGCTGAATGAATATTGTTTAAAAAAACAAACAAACAAAACAAAACAAAACAAAAAAACAGGTGGATTCCTTATTTAGCTTTGCTTGTCAAATGATTTCTGCATCACACAGACCGCAGGGTGTTAATAACAGCTATTAGTATAACTACAGGCTCAAGATGATCCAAACAGTTTCTGTGCTGCTCAAATGCTTCACACTGCAGGTCTTACCACATACAAGTGAGCCATTTGGACACCACTGTGCCATCCGATAGCACAAACAAGCAGCTCATCCTCGCCCTCAAAGGGGAAACTGTGGTTATCATTTGTCAGGCTGGAATCCTGTTGGGGGGTTTTGGATCTCTGGATCATTTTGTGTATGCAGCCATGTCAGAAATGTGACAAGTGTGTGGAGTTCATCTCATACGAAGCCTCCACCTGGGGGCGCGTTGACAAGAGCTCCTGAAGTGACCAACTTGTTTCCTGCTGAAAGCATTTTGAATGTGGCGGCACATTATTGCACCTGCTTCCTTTGGCTCCCACCTGAGCACCGTTACATCTTAAAACCAGCAGTATGAATTATGAAACAAAAGAAACAAATGTAATTCGCAAAACTAAAATTATAATGTAGACGTTACACTTGTTGTGTTGTACTCTTTGTATTGTCAGTGCCTTTAAGTTTGAACTCATTTATGTTTTACTTATGATGCAGTTTTATATTTGTCTCATTCTTTATCCAATTCATGCAAATATTTTCAAAATGTTTAGTGCTTTGAAATAGTTTTCCTTTTTCGTTTAATGTCCTAAAAAAAAAAAAACATACATTTGGTGTGACTGTAGCAAGAGCAGATGTAATCTGAGGTAAGACGTTAAGTTGTTGTAAGTTGAGCAGCTAAATGAAGAAACATACCTGTTTTTTTGGCCGGTTCTGGCATCCTGAACGATATCCTCTCTCTTCTGCAATGCTGCTCAGTTTGCTCCTGGGGTCAAGCCTCAGCTTTTAATAGTGGTCTTGTTTCCAAACCCAGCCCACTCCTTCAGCCATTTTCCACCTCAGACCTAACAGAGTATGAAGAAACAAAAAAAAAAACACACACACACACTGTTTCTCCATCAGAGCAATGACCTGGCTCCCACCACCACCCAACCCTGGTCACGCCTGACCTTGAGCTATATTTCGACTATCCTTTCCACACCACCTCAGCTGAATGATAGGCCTTGAGAGTGTGAGGAAGGGACGTGGCACAGGGGATATAATTAGAACAAAGAATTTAAGAGAAGGTTTTGTTTTGTGCTGCACCCTGTCACCATCTACTTCTAACAAGGAGAGACTTGCAAGGTGGTCTTTTGTTTCTTTTTGACTGTGGATTATGTCAGTGGAAGCTCAGTTGTAAAACTTTAGTTACAAATTGAACAAGTGGTGAACCACCATTCTGCTACAGAGGTGGGTAAAGAGCTTCTGACAAGACAAGAGGCGTAATCAGGACACAAAAAAATCTCAGATCAGTCATGGATCAGTAAGTTCAGTATGTTTCAATAATGAAAAACAAACAAATAAATGTATAAGAATTGTCTTAACATTTTACAATATATTGAAGTATTTCAAAAAGGGGTAGAATAAAACTCAGTGGAAGTTTGGATTGAAGAGGAAATAACCAAATGAAGCAAAGTATATATAGTAGGATTATTCAATATAAAAATAAATCATTTAAAATGGATAATGTTGTAGTTTATGAATTCATGCAAAATTTGTATTTCAAAAATTTACTTTTTTTTTTTTATTTTTTTTTTTTTACATTTTGTCTTAAATCCATTGTACTTGAACGCACCACAAAAGCGCACCTGCTGGGGAAATCCCTGTTTATGACAGTGACTCCTTTGATGGCAGCGATGTGCGGTTGAATACTTGTTGCTCCTGAAGCCTCTCAAGACATTTGAGGCAGGTGAAACGCTGCAGGAAGCTGGACGTGGACTTTTGTCAGGCTTTCTGTACCAGTGATGTAAACATTCAGCTAAATGTCATTTCATGTGAGTAATTACTGTTGAAAAAAATCTTATATGAAACAATTTACCTTTGTCCATCATTGCTAAATAAGAAACATTAATGTTATGGCATGCATTAGTCGTAAACAAAACAAAGCTGTGATCTTTCTGTACATGTTCATGCTGGTTTTCGTTGTGGCATCAGTGATTTTGTGAAAAAAAAAAAAAAATCAATTATTTCTAAGCATGGATTTTTTTGCGCTTCAAATAAATATCCTCCAAATAGAGATTTAAAGCAAATATTAGTGAGACATGATGCTTCTAAATGAAAACATCAACTCACCTTAAGACTTTATACATATACTTTTTTCATAGAACCATTAAATATGGATTGTTCTTTTTATTTTTTTTCTTTTCTTTTCTAAAGGCCATTGAGAGTTTTTTTTTTTTCTTGGAGCTTTGGCTGGTTTATTGCACACTGAATTTCTGAAATTAATAGTTTTTGTTAGTTGTGTCACATACACTCTTAATCACAGAAGCTTAAAAGGTGTATGAACTCAGTTCTTATAAATCAGTTTGACAGGCATAACAGGATTCGAGCACCAACCAGGTGACAGACACCCAATGAGGTTGTAGTTGAAAATGTAGGTAACACTTTATTTGAAGGGGTGTGCATAAGACTGACATGACACTGTCAAAAACATGTCATAACACCTGTCATGACTTCATAAAGAAGTCTTTATGAATGTTTATGACAGTTGTCATGAAGTGTCATTTGGTAAATAATGTCAGGATCCGTGTTTTTGTGTGTTTATTTTTGAGTTTTCTGTGTTCAGCCCTGTTTCCTGTGAGTCTCTGTCCTGTCCTCCCCGTTGATTGTCCCCCAGGTGTGTCTTCTTACCTGATTACCCTCCATGTGTATTTAAACTCACCTGTCTCTGTGTTCTTCGTCGGGTCCTTGTCTTTGTTTGTCATACTTGTATCGCTCTCCGGTCGTACTGCTAAGTCCCGGATTGTGTTAGCTTGCATGTTAGTTCCGTTAATCAGTTGCTACCGGTACTTAGCTGTGTCCTCGTCTCTGCCGTGCTGCCTGTATGGACTACTCCAAGCGTCGTCTTCATTAAAAATCATTATCTTCACCATACCTGGGTTCTCAGCGTCTCTCCTCACCACTTCAACCCGCAACACATGACAGATAATGACACTTTTAATGCAAAGTTGCTCTAAAAGTTGCATTGACAGTGCATTAAAAATGCCATCTTTGCATTAAATTATCATAATTTACAAAATCATGCAAATTGGCACTTTTAATGGACTTTTAATGCAACTTTTAGAGCAACTTTGCATTAAAAGTGTCATTATTTACCGAATGACACTTCATGGCAACAGTCATAAACATTCATAAAGACTTCTTTATGTTCATGACAGATGTTATGTCATGTTTTTGACAGTGTCATGTCAGTCTTATGCACACCCCTTCAAATAAAGTGTTACCAAAATGTGTTGTGCAGAGAAACTCACGTGGAGGGAACATTAGAAACCTTAAAGAACTACAGACTAAACATAGAAATAATTACATGAATGTAAAAAAAGAGAGATGAGAGTTGTTTTAAAGGTTTTCCACAGCTGCAAACATGCCTTCAACATGTGTAACAGCTCAATAAGTGGATCAGCTCAGTACACTGTATTTTATTGTGTCATGTTTCATTCAGTCCTCTCATCTCTTAGCAATGGGTGCAAGCTGACCATTGTGGGGAGCTGTTGGCTCTCAAGAAGCCTGGAGTCGGTTTATATGTGCACACTGCACTGCACATGTTAACAAAACAGGTAAGTCCTTTTCAGAACAGAATATTATTTCTTTGAGGTCTGCAATATTTAGTCATTCCTTCTATGTGAATTCTGCTGCTGGTTTTAAATATACCACAAATAAAACTGTAAAATGTATATTTTGTCTTTATGCAAAGAAATAAACACGACATATCACTAGAGAATTTAGTTAAACATAACCTCGTCTGTCTTTTATTGTCTTCAATGAAACACTTTCTCTTAACAAAGAGACAATAATTTGGACACAGAAGTAAAGTTTGTAAGTTTGTCACTGCAGCGACGGACATGAAGAAACCAGACGCGTCACTGCAGAGTCGTCACACCAGTCACAAGCGGAAAGCCGATGCCTGCAGTTTGTTAGGATTCAGTTATATATGTAACCATTAAGTGACAAGACACTTCACCTCCTCAGGCCCCCATTAACCTCAAAGTTCCTTAAAGTTTAGCTGTTTAGCTGTTATCTTTAAGATGTAGTGATAGATAATAAGCTTCATCTGAACAACTTAGCACCCTTTAACTTCACATTTTATCTCTTCTTCTTCTTTTCGAGCTTCAAATGTTTGCTGAAGTTGCCTCCATGTAATCTTTGCGAATAGAACAACACACAGAATAATTAATGCACAATTTATTCTTTACAAGCAATTCTCAGTACAGTTTGTATAATTATTGGAATATAACAAGGCACAATATTACCTGAATACATAGGATGTCTTTACACTTACTCCCCTCTTTGCCTCCAGGCTGCTTAAATACTAACCTTCTTCTATAAAGAGGATACATAAACACAGTAAATTTACACAACTAAGAGAACTTGTTCGTATGAAAAACGAGAAGAGTCAAACAAAGTGGAGAAAATGAGCAAGGCCCAACAAAATGTGGCGGCCTTCTGCTACTCAAATTGACGCTGCTCTTATTAATGCACAAATCTACAACCTAATAACATTCAGACAGGTGAAGAAGGACATAATGACTGCCATAAGATAAACAAATTAGCGGCAGACAGAAAATTAGTCTTACGACTTAACCATAGGATCCTCAGTAAACCCTATGGGCAAGTCTATTAAGTATTCTTAAATAATAAGGCAAAAATAGAGGAAAAATGTTTTACAGGAAATATGAAGGAAAGAAGAGGAACAAAATGTATTTTTAATAGCTTTGGTTGCTTATGCTTGTGAAGTTGTATTAATTAATCTTTTATTTAATTTGTTTTGTGTGTTTTTTTTAACTCCTCACTTACAAGCTACTCCCAGTTATCAAATTAATTATTTCATTTTGTTAAAGCAACTCTTTTTATACTTCTCCTTTAATGCATTTCACTGAGTTTGGCCTCTAAAGGTCTCTTTAAAACTCTCAGCAAGTGGTTTCCTGCCACATATTCTCAAAGAACGAGTCTGGATTTCAGGAAAGCGGGCTGACTAGCATAAGTACCAGACTGGTACTGTACAGCGTCATCTTTTTCATTTCTATAATGCTCTCCAACAGATATACACCAGAAACAGTCGTTACAGTCTACATGTAAGGTTTTCTCTCCAGATGACTCTTCCCGAGAACCTCATCACTAAACTGGTACGTCAGCTTTTTCTTGATTTTTTTCACCTCGCCAGTTTTGCCATAATTGCGCAAGGCGCGAGCCATCTTCTGATATGTCATTTTCTTCCGGTTTCCCTTCTGGATTCCCCAGCGATGTGCGAGGGCCTCTTTGTGTTTAGAGGAAAACTGAAATGTCCCCTTGTCTCTGTCCACCCACCAGATACTGTCCTTCATGTCTCCATTCTTTAGAAGGTCCAACAGGAACTGGTACAGACGGATCTTCTTTTTGTTACCTTTGGAAATAACATGGTGTTGCATTATTACTTATAATCTTTTGCCTAAATACATTAAGAAGAACGACTTGTCTCAATATTTTGGTCATATGCTTATGAAAAAGCCGCCAGTTACTCAGCACATGTTGTCAATGACGCATCTCGTCACATTTTAAAATCACAAACACCCATCCCCCCCGTCTTACTCTTTTGTCCGTTTGTAGTTCAGATAGAAACTGGCAACACAATATTTCAACAAACTGCCGTGCTTAAACAAGCCCAGACTTAGACACAGCTAAACCCAACTCTCTATATCTCTTTCTCTCTGTATATATATTTATTATATTTTTTATATAAATATGAATATGTTCAAATAGCTTGACAAAAATATTGCTGACACTCACAGTGGTGGTTTTAACCAAACTTAAACACACAGGTGACAATCACATTTATGCTGAGTGGAGAAAATTATCCCCCAAACATTCTAATATTGAAACACTTTTTTATATAATGTAATTACTGTAATGGACAAGGCATAAATATGTAGTCACATACCGCAGTTTTAATGTCCTCAATAAAACAATCAAAACCAGCAGTGTCAAAAACAGCTGCGCAACCAATTCTACAACATTTTTCCTTAAGGTGTCAGCAGAACAAAAAGCTGAGTAAGTACACAACATGAACATGAAACAAAGAAGATAAGGACGATTTCTGTCTTTTCCCTTCTTACTTTATTGGTCAAGTTCATTAAGATTAACACGCCATTACTTGATCAATCATAAATAACAATAACACAGCAAAATTCCTGATGCCTGAACAACCTGGAAGTGCTAACATATAGGCCGATGGGTGAAAGTTCACCAAGCTGTGACGGTGGATCCAAGAGTTTAAATAAAAGGCAATTGGACCCCCTTCCTTGTGTTACTTAAAGATGTTTCACTTCTTATTTTGAAGACTTCAGGTTTACACAAAGGAAACAAGTATCAAAATTCTGAACCCATGATCAGAATTCAAGTAGTTTTAATGAGATATGAAACATCTTCAGAGTTAAGCGCCAAGGCACAGCTTAATGGGGCAAGTATTTGTCTTGCATTCAGAAGGTTGTGTGTTGGATTTCAGCTCTCTTCCCTGCCAATTGTCATTTTCTGTCCAGCCAAAGTACTTAACCCAAGTTGCCAACCAGTCTTTGTACAGATGCTCATTTCTTAGTGCGACTGGGTGGATGTGGATCCAGTGAATCAATTAATGAATCAGTCAACAAATAAATCATATTTATAAAGCATCCTTAATACTAAAAGCAGATCGATGTGCTGTACAAAATCATAAACAATAAACCCGCAAAATGAAAAACTAAACCGCCTCTCAAATCCCTCCTACCAAGTTCGGTTCTTCTGCTGTTGTGCTACTGACAGAGCAGGGCAGAATGCAGTAAAATACAGGCGTGTGGATGCAAACACTCGCATCACATCCAGCAGAGATGAACGATCTCTGCTGGACAGAGTTGCCCTTGCTTCAACCACAAGCAGGTGCAGAGGTGTTCAAAGAGACAGAGGAAAATATTTGCCCTCAGTTAACTCAGGGTCCTGATAAGACTCAAGCTCTTGTGTGTAACAGGAATGCAAAAAGTTGTTTCTACAATGTATCTGGATGTTTTAAATGTGACGTCTAGACCTTATAAAAGGGGAGGTGAGGGCATCCTGGTTGTACATTCGCTTGCTTGCCCTGCACTTTTTCCTTCCACCAACATGTTTGTTTCATGCCATCTCCAGGTCACAAATACCAGTGGGCTCTGAGAATTGAACACCGCCCTAAAAAGTGTGTATAATTCAATAGTGGCGATTTTTTTTTTTTTTTGATGCAAATTCCCTCATTCAAATCTGCTTTACTACAGAGAGAAAGAAACGGCTTTGCTATTTTAAGAGCAAATCTTTCTACATGCAAATTCTGGTTTGCAGACAATTAAGTCTCATGAAAGGCTTTTTGAAAACACGTCACTGTGGATGTACAGGCGGTATGAATCCTTACCGAGCTCTGCTGATGTGACGTAAGGGACTCGATCTCTCAAGCACTCTTCATCTGACACTTCAAGCGGGGGACTCCTTCCTCCGTGGTCCTCATCATCAGAGCTGCGTTGGGATACACGGGGCGGATATACAGTTCGAGAGAAGAAGGCTACCTATATGAGAATCAAAGAGTCACACATCAGTACAATTCACTTATAAACTCACTTGACATAAAAAAAAAAATGCTTAAGAATAATTACATTATTTTTGCTATGGGAATTATTCCTATGTTTGTATTTAAACACAGACGGTAAAAATTCTGTCCAGTATAATCTCTCTAAAGGTTCAAAAGATTAAGTTATCTTTTTTTTTTTTTTTTCCTTTTAAAATGCACAGAGTTTTGTCATGGCAACAACAATAATCCGGTTTGTCTTTCTAAGAAGCCACACTGTTGTAACGCCTGTTGGTTGCATTCTCTTGCCTAAATAAGAAAGATCTTCCTCTTACTTATCTGGATTGCGGCATTTGTTACTACAGAGCCAACATGCATTATCAATCACTAACAGATATGGTGCCTCTCATGCCATCAGACTTTGGAAGCACACAGGATGACTCTACATGAATAAATAAATAAATGACGGACCATGTTTTAAATTTCTAAATCACTATCTCCATTGTTAGTCGATTTTTGCTAAACCATGTTAACAAGTTTCAGGTCACTCTCTAATACTTTTAAAGTATAGGAAATGTTAGATTATCCCTGTTTAGAATAATTTAAAAAGTAATTAGCAATTTCAGATTCACATTATATTTTACATAGTATCTTTTTGATGAAGTTCTCTGTAACCATGTTAACATTTTCCATTTTTAAATCTTTAAGATCGTAAGATTGAATATAATGTTTAGACTGTGTTCAGGGTGAAGTTACATTGCTTTGTAACTGACGCAGTATTTCACACCATACCCCCAACAGCGGACAAAAATACCAAACTGTGTTGGGTTTCTATTATGTATTTCTCACTGTGAGTAAAAGACTTTGGCACAGACTTTTCTCTGCATGAGCTGTGATGTGTGCACACATCAGTATCTGTGTGCCTAGCCGGGTAAAGCTTGTCAATCTATTAATAACATTCTGTTAAAGAAAAAAAAATAATACACAGTCAAAGGAGGACAACGGAGCTGCAATGGAACAATGGTTTTCACATTGTATTTTTACATGACATTTTTATTACTGAAGTGACACCTTTCATTTTCCCCTCGCTTAAATACACACGCACATTGTCTTAACATTAAACACGGGGAAAAAAAACTCTTTGAATTTCCAGTGAAACTCTCTGCCCTCTGCAAATTGTTTGTAAAAATCCTTAAAATTTCCAGCTCTAATCTGCTAACTCTGACATAAAGTGTAACTTTTGTAGTACATTTTGCCACGTAAATACAGTGCAGGTTGTTTTTACTAATCATCTGCTATGCTAAAGGGAAAAGTAGCTTGTAAAGTGCTGCAGATATGCAGTGCAGAAGTGAAATGGTTTCACACTTATGATGTTTATATGTCGAAAATGCTGAGCTGAAATGTTATCCAAAAACTTTAGGCCCCTGTTATAGCTCAGTGGCTCACAAAAAGAGGCCGCAGCAAAAAGATGTGACTTCAAATGAGCCAAGCTGAGTCGACATTGTCTATTCAGAGAAAACGCTGTTTTTGAACTGATTAAAAAGAGTAAGAAGACTAAAATTGAAGTGTTTCTTGTAACCCAAAGATTCACTTCCTGATTTTAGCTCAGAGTCCTGAAAGCAAACTCTGTTGCTTCAAATCTGTCATTTTTTTTTTCTTCCCCCCCGTGTGATTTTAATCCAAACTCTAAAATAAAACAAGGGTGTTTAGTGGTACAAGCATAGAAGTGTGTATCAAACTTAAGATTTCTGTTTACTGATAATTTCTCTGTTATCTCACAGCTAGAGCTGTGGCAAGTTAACGTTAAGATCGGTCAAAGTCGTCCTCCTGAGGAAAACCCTTCCTCAGTTGTAGTCATCGCCTTGAAAAGAGCTAACGTCGTGGTTCCACCTCACGACGACACAACCAAAATGTGTTACTCAAGCTGTTTGGTGACAGGAAAACTCACTGGTTGCTGCAGCACATGCGAATGTGCGGCTAGGTTCGGGTCGAGGAGGTTCTCCGGGTCGAACCGCAGGGCATCGTGTCGTATGAGCCCAGGTGGATGCAGGGCTTGGACACTCTGCAGCTCTGTGAAGTTGCTCTCCTGGAGGTTTTCAAACTCGACAGGGTGGACATGCGGGTGCGAATGGTAGTCCCAGTGATCTAAACAAAGGCAATGGCAAAAAGTGATAATGGTAGCAGCAGAAGTCTTTTGCTGTTTCACACTGCCTCTTACGTGGTTCTCAGCATTTTCAGCTTGTCTTCTGTCTGACGGCAACCCCCGGATACTAATTTAGAGTCACACCTCCACGCAACACTAATGCCCTCTACAAAAGTTGATAAAGCGGAGACACTCATGTAGATGTCGGGCTGAGCACTTTTAAAAATACCCCTTTAGAAGCAAAAGAGTTTCACTAAACCCTGCTAAGTCAGACTGCTTGTTGGACTTAACAACAAGGCCTACGCTTTGAAAGTGCAATTGTTGAATTGGACCTCTTTCGTGCTTCTAAAGTGTAAACTCTAACAAATTTAAAAATAGAAAGAGGGTGCAGCAACACAAACAAGTTGATAAAATCAAATACAGTACAAGCTAAATTTAAGAAAAAACTTCAAAGCCACTCTTTCACTACTACGTCCACATGAGCATTTTTCCGTTGCCTGATGCTGTTCCAGGATCATTTTTGAACTTTATCCAACACCCACATCAGACATTTCTTTTTACCATAAACTGCCTCCCACCTACACCCAAATTCAGTTGTTTTGGTGCAACATTCAAAACAGTTGATTTCAAGAGAAAGTAAAGCACCCTCTCATGTATTAACAAAACCCCAAGGGGCGAAAGTTGTTCTATGTCTGTAGCTGTAGCGGCCGAAAGAAAAGGCATCTGTTTCCTGTGTTTCCATACACCCTAATGTGGTGCGCTCCAGCTGCACACGCTGCTTTCTTTTTATGTACAATAAACCAAAAAAGTTAGTGTTACCGCCTTGGGTCATGGACTTAAAATATGAAACGTCCGGTGGATTAACTTGGGGAAGTAAAAAAAAAAAAAAAAAAGAAAAAATAAGATCTTCTGAACAGTAAGGCCAAGTTGTTGGAAATCATCTGCCTTCATTGGATTAATAATTATAAATAAAAATTCATATGTATTTGTTTCAGCTTCAGAGGGGATTTTTTTTTTTTTTTCCGTTTGACTACAAAGTCACTGTTTAAAATATTTATGTTGAAGTAAAACTCACCTGCCTGGATATCAGGATCTAATACGTATGGATTATAATATTCTGCAATTTGATGTCTGTAGATGTCAGACTCGTACATTTCTTCTGTGTGCTGAAAGAACATATGGAAAGAGAAAAAAAAAACTGTTTTCAGAAACATAGGCAAAGAAAACAAATATTTTTTTTACTCCTCTAATGGTATTTAATTCTACACCCGTTATGTTCTTACACACATAAATCCGTAAAGTTAATCAAACGAGACCTCTGTTTTGTGAAATCTTCACATAAACAATGCAGCTGCCTTCATTTAAATGAGGTTAGAAAAACGATTATAAATTAAATGTAATCATGAACAATTGTGAGTCTTTTTTTTCTTTTTTTGTCCCTGTAGTTCTGAAACTCCCTCGAACTTTTGAGTTTCATTTTCATGTCTCCTGTACTATAAAAGACTCTTACAATTTGTGTCTTTCACTCAACTTGAAGCAGAGACCACAATAAGTCAACTAATATGAAAAAAAAATCTAATATCCATTCTCATGTTTATGAAATAGAGTTTTCAGTCTTTGACAGGGCTAGTTTAAATCAGACCGAACCAGAGCCACTTCACTTGTCCTAAGTCTACGGAGGGTTTCGATAAAAAAAAAAAAAAAGAAAGAAAGAAATATACTCACAGGAGGGATGAGGTAGCTCTCCATTCTGTATGGATGCAACATGGAGACCTCTTCTCCAGCAACCCGACTCTCAGACGCTTTGCTGGCAAAAACGCTCTCACAACCTTTCAAAACTTTTGTGGCACCATTGCACAATGTTTCAAAATTTCCTCTCACTCAACGAAAACCAACTCCAAAAAAAAAAAAAAAAAAAAAAAAATGTCTCCCTCACTCTTATTGTATAGCAGAAGCTTGTGACCTTAGCTGCGCTCGTAGGCCTGCTTCTCTGTCAGGCAAAGCCAAACTGAACGAGGCCTCGTTGTTGTTTGCCGGTGAAATGAAAAAGGAACTTTTAACTTCTGTAAAATGTCGGTGGGTGGGAGCATTCAAGTGTGCCTGCTGCAGGTTCCTGGCTATTGATGATTTGTCAGAGAAGATCATGAAGCTTCACATTTATCGGTGAAGAATATATTGTCCCCTCCCTCAGTGGCCAATCATCTTCAAGGACTCTCCTCAGCGACAGTTTCTCACTCAAAGATCTGCTTCACAGGTGATAAACACAGCCTACTGTGAACTGTGCGAATATATTTAACTTGTTGAACTTACACTCTGCACATTAATTTTAAACAGTGTTTGATATTTTGATGCACAATATCAGATCATCTATGTATGTTCATGTGTTTTGAACACAATAGACAGTTTTTAGAGTTGTGGGAGCTGAAAGAGAGCTTGTTATTCACAGTTGTAAGAGTTTAAACCTCTGTCTGAAACATTTTATACTGTAAGCAAAAGCTAATGCAGGAAGTCTAAAATTAGATTTACCAAAACACATCCTCCAAAGGCCAAATTTTAAAATTGAAAATTTTAATGTAAATCCTCGTCCGCTTCACCGACTAAGCTGTTGTTAACTTGTGCATCAAATCTAAAGGGTCTCCTTCCTGTTGCTAACACAGGAGACCCCCAGCTGAGCAGGAAGAAGCTTTGAGATTCATCCCAGAAACTGTGAGCTGGGGTGCACTGTTACCCGCTAAAGTGGGAATTCTGGTTGGGAAAGTTGGGAACAAACAAGCAGCCCTGAGATTTTCATTCAATGTTGCTGTGTGTTCCTACACATAAAATTGGTTAAATGAGACAAGTTCTGACTATTGGAAAAAACTTGAAAGCAGTATTCCTTAGAAAAGCTTAATCTCAGTGCCTTATTATGGTGTGATAACATCCATTGTCTGTTAACTGGGTGACATGTGTGTCATGGTAATCCATCATGCATTCAGATTCTGACTGCAGACCTGAAACAAACAGAACAAAAGTGCAGACAGTGTTGTAAAAATGGATTGGAAACCCACTGTTTAGTATTGTAAACAGAAGGGATATTTTAAGTGGACTGATTATTTTGCCATTTCGTAGCTTTGTAGTTTTGGTCAATTTGCACCAAGTGAGCTTGTCATTGGTACTTTGAGAGCTGCACAGTGAAAGTAATTTTCTGTTTTCCACTTACAGCTTAGTTTAAAGAAATGTGGCTATGTGACTCTAAAAACCAACAGGTGGCAATTCAAAATTACTCCGGTGTCATCAAAGTTTTCAACATGCCAGGCTTTAAAGGAGTCATTAAGCCCAAATCGCAACCAGATGAGCAACAACAAGAAGAAAAGAAAACAAAGTTTTTATATAAAATACACCTGCTTATTATCTGGACATTTCTGTGACCATTAATCCCATTAATTCCTCAACACCCTATAAAAATAACTTGTATCATGCCTAGTGGGTCCAAATGGGAAAAAGAAGACACAAGTTGGTAATTTGTTGAATTAGACTTTAAAAATGGACTGACTGAGTCAGATACACTGAAAAACATATTTTCCCCTCCTTTTTTTCAGAGGTTTTCTCAATTCTGCAGTCTTGTTGCATCAACAAACTTCTTAAACTTTTTTAATTTAGCAAAAAAATAAAAATAAAATAAGCCACTTCCCCCCAACCCCTGCCCCCACACCATCCTCTGCAGAGCCACAACAGATCCCCATGCACAGCTGGAAGATAAGATGAAGGTACAGTCTCTGTGCTGAAACCACTCTGAGCTGTGAATGAAGATTAGGATTATAGTGTTGCAGCAGTTCACAGAGAAGTCACTGTTTGGAACCATCCACAAGAGGAACTGCACAGCTCTTCTGTCATACTAGAAAACTGATAAAAGATGGTTAGTTTCTCATCTGTCCGCATGTTTGTGTGTAATACGCTCTGTTAAACTCTGGTCAAAATGTCTGGTTGACATTATGGTTAGGTGTCTTTGACAAGTCTCAGAGGAGGCTGCTGCAACAGCTGAAAATAAACACACATATCCTTTATGCTAAACTACCAGTTGAATAGTACAGTAAGCATGCAGCACAAATCTGAATGTGTATTATTAGGGCTGCTTGTTCAAGGGGAAGAATGCAGCTTTGTGATAAGACAGAGCAGTGAATAGATTACTTACTGTACGTTTAAAATACTAAAGTTATTTTGGTCTCCTGATCAGGAGTACAGAGTTCTCCCCTATGCACAAAAGACAAAGTGTTTTTAAACATACAGAGAAAAGGGAGGTGAATGATCACTACATAATTCAGCAGCATGTGTGTTAGATAAAGATGTGAGTTTATATATAAGCATTCCTGTTTATATGTTGTGAAAAAGCGGGTTTTTTTTGTTGTTTTTTTTAACTGAACTGGAGAGAGATCACCTTTGTTAGAGTCCGCTGTTTGGAGAGCTGTTAAAACCACACAGACTGTGGCCAAACCCCTCCACTGGTCCGTCTTAATCACAGCTGGCTGAACATAACTGATACAGCAGCATTTTCCGACTGTATTAATACACAGAGAGCCGCCGCCGCCGCCGCCGCTGCTGCTGCTGCTAGACCAGCACTATTTCCATCATGACTATTTTTAGTTGATCCAAAACTACTTAGATTCTGGTTTGTTTCATGCTTAATACAACCCGAAAATAAAAAGTCACATCAACATTGAGCCAATAACAGAAACAAAGTGTTACTTGGCATCTATGAAGGTTGCTGAACATAAATGTAACATTAGCTCAATTTATCAGTCATTTCTAATTAACAAACCAGATGAACAAGTAGGAGTTTTAAAATGTTACTGAGCTTTAAAAGATAGAGGTTTTTGTAGAGCTTTGTGGAGATGCAACACATGCATGTCGGAGGAATTATTTTTATATGTATATATATGTAGATTTTGCTTAAGAAAATGTTGAGACATTAGGAACAAATTAGCTACACCTGCTCAATTGCTTTTTACCCTTCGTTGCAAAATAGTCAATGACAAAGAAGTAAGGACCGCTTGAGTTGACTTCCAGAAGTTTAACTACAGCAACATAACGAGGAAGAAAGAAAACACTCAGTGGTGGTGTAATTGTGTGGGGAACATTTTCTTCACACACCATGACCCCTTACCAACGGCGTATTATTCAATGTCCCAGACTAGCTGGGTATTGTTGCTGACTGTGTCCATCCCATACTCTTCTCCTCTTCTGGATGGACAGTTCCACCACACTGCAAAGCTCAGATCATCTCAGACTGCTTTCTTGAGCATAAACTGACTCCAAAAATCTCCAAAATCCCCAGATCTTAATCCAGCGAAGCATCTTTGAGATCTTGAGGAATGCGAGACTTGAATCAGCGATAACTGCATGGCGCTTTTATGTCAAAACGGTAAAATGTCTCCAACACTTTGTTGAATCAATGCAAGGAAGAAGCAAGGCAGTTTGGGGAGAACATGCGAGTGCAAACTTGCACACTTTGACTCTAAGTTAATTAATAGTTATCAGTGTTTTTACAGATATGATTAAATCCAGATTATCTTTAAAGGACATGGAGCATATTAAACTTACATTACTGCTCCTGCTACTTGTTAACCCTCTATAGTGTTTCAAACTTCTTAAATAGACTTTATTTTTTATTTTGTATTTTTTTCCTTTTTTTTTTTTGCATGAGAAAGACTCAAATTGCATTTATATACACCAAAACTATCCAGAAACTTTCTAAGTCTCTTTCTTGCTCAAATCATAGACTTTTTTTTATCCAGAGTTGACTGAAGCTCCTAAGATCACAAACATTTCTGGTAGTTTTCAGGCTTATATTGTCATTTCCTCAGACTGTCTTTTCATGATTCTATTCATCATGTTGGACACTCCTACACTATTTTCACTTTTGTACCAAGAAATTGTAATCTTGGATTGTTGGACCATCTGCTGATTCAGTATTTACTGTTCACTGAATTCCTCCCTGTCTTTCATTTTGAAAAAAGTCAGTCTCTCTTGGACATAGCAGTAAGAGCATGTTTTACTTTTGACTGTTCTACACAGGTATAAGTCCTGTTAGAACAACATTTCAATACACTCGATCAAGAGAAAGTAAAAATATGAAATAAACCAGTCTTCATGTTAATCATGCTAGTGGTATGGATAAAGAGCAGGAGTTAATTCCAGGGCTGGGATTTGTTGTGGCTTATCACTCTTAAGCTTATTATGGGCAGGTTGCCAAATGGAACAAAAGAGTTGTAGCATTTAGAGATTATGGAGAAATTAACATCAACTAGAGAATCTCGACTTTGTTCAATGGTAAAAAAATAGAGTAAGTGGCGTTTTTGACATTGGCCATGAGAGTAGAGACAGTTAAAATGATCAATGCAAAAAGTAATAATGGTGTTGCCTGAAGCAGCTGTGCTGCTGACTGTGTGAATGTTTCCCAGGATGATTAGTACGATCTCTATGACAGTAGACAGAGAGAGCAAAAAACTAAAGCTTGTCTTATTAAAGGAACTGTATCGAGTATGACATAAAGAGTTTTGACACAAGGAAATTGTCAGACTTTGGAATCAGCAGTGATGACTGAAACCAAGAGGTATTTGAGTCAAACTAATTGTTAATCTCTCTGGAATGGTCAGACGAGGTAAAAGAAAAGAGAATCAAACTGTGTTTAGTGGACAAATACGACTGGTTCTCATTACCCAGAGTGAATAGAAAGAAAAATTATTTTTTTTTAAATGCCTGATGGCTATCCCCTGGCAAACATCTTTGGTAAAATGAAGTGGTTATTAATAAAACAATAAAGATTATAAAAACTGAATGTAACCTGAGAGATAGGATTAAAGACTGCACTGGATTTAGCTTGGTGGCTAAAACTCAGACGTTTTGTTTAAGCTGGTTGTAGTTGAGTGTGGCTGCAATGTGCAAAAGTAGAGTGAGTATTGCAAATTATGATGGTGCTAATTTCTAGAATAAATAAAAGATTATGCAAATGTATTTCTTTTCATTTCATGTGTACCAAGGAACATTTCTTCAAGTTCACATGAGATATTTGTGAAACATAAACCAATATCGTTTATAGTTTTGCAGCGTGCACAATCTTTTATACAACATAGGGCAGTCATTTAGGACATTAAGTTTGAATTCGTACTTCAGGGGGGTCTTTCTTGATCTATTTTCTTCTGAGAATAAACATGGGCCATAAAGCAATTAATTTTGCTGCTAATAGCACTGAAAGAAAGATTGTTGTTAAACATTTTCTCTGAGATGAGGGAAGACAAACAAAAGACCAGATCCAGCCACTATTTTAAGATTATTTGTGATCAAAACTGTTTTTTTTTTTTTTCATTTTTGCTGTAAGTAACAAATGTTATAAAAATGATCATGATTTTATATTAATCAGACAAGTAGATTTTTTTTTTTTTACTATTGGCATTCGAGGTGTTTTGGAGCATTATTTTATAGATGTCATAAGAGGCTTTGCAATTTACTCCTTCAATCATGCTACTTTGCAGATTGTCCTTTATTCCACACGTATTTAACAATCTAAACAATCAGTATTTAATTTGAACATATAACTTTAGAAGAGTTTTAAACTGGTTTGTTACTCAACTTTGCTACTGTGATAACTTTTCACCACAAAGTTTGGTTTTTAAAGGATGTAACTCTGTGTTCCTTGTGGCCTGAGAGATAAAGACATGCAGTGCACATTACATGCTAAACAAGAGCAACATGCTGCTAAATGAGGAACCTGGCCCTTGTTTTCAGATTCAGTTCCTTGAAACTTGCCTTTAAATGAATACATTTACACATTATTTTGGCCAGGATGACCCAGACCTTGCCATCGGAGCTTGTTGCACTGTTGGGATCTTTTTTGTGTCACTCGGTAGATAAGCACATGCAGTTTTATGATTTCCAAACCTTTTGTCAACCATGAATGCAGTAGCCTCTTTGTTTTTTATTTTTTTTATTATTATTTAATGTTAAAATGCCGTTGTCAAAGCATTGAAAATGGTTGGTGAAGTTTGATTAAAGGTATCTAAATTTCTGATTTTGTTTCTAAACATAAAGGAAAGAATAGTATGCAACAGTTTCGTGATAGTCGCTGCGTGAATACTCCGTGTGATGGAAAATATTGTGAAAGCCAGAAAGTACAGCAAACAGATGGTGGAAGATAAGAATTTTAGCTTTATTTCATCAAAGTTCCTTTCTTACAGCTCAGAAATGTGCTACAGAAGCACCAGGACTGATTGTACATTCTCATTTTACAGGTTTTATAAATAAATAAATAAAGAAAGAAAATCAACCATTGAGTTCATAGTGATCTGTTTTTTTCTTTTCCATATTCTGCAGACAGATTGCAAATTATAAAACATAAACCACAATAGATCACATGCAACTGCAAAATCACTCTAAGGCATATTTAATAGCATATTTTATCCTTTCCACTCACATTCAAAAAGTTAATGTTTTTATTAACTTTGTTATAATTATAATTATAGACATACAATATAATTTTACATCAACAGTCAATTTCAGTTTTGCTGATTTCCTTTTCATGGTATTTTTTCTTTATAATAAAACACAGACATGCCATATTTATAAAAAAAAGAAATTAGCACAGTGATAACACAGTGTCACAATTACTAATAAGTCTGAATCTAGTAATTTGAATAATTTCAACACTTTCAGAAATGCATCTTCGTCAGCATTAAAAGTTGCAAATGAACCTGAACATGGTAAAAAAGGAAGACTGCAAATATAAAAACAATAGTGTAAATATAAGTTTATGTAGTACAGGACCATCATCCAATTGTACTTTTCTGTTTGCAAGCTTTTTTTTTTTTTCTCCCCAGTCTGTTATCAGGGAATAGCGGGAAATATTTTATGATTTTGTGTTTGTTCAATCCTTGAAGTTTCCAAGCTACATTTCAGCATGTCCCCAGATAAGAATAGTTAACTTTAAATGTGACAAAAAAAAAAAAACATACTGAAGACTTTATAAGGTAAGGTAAGGTAATTTTATTTATATAGCACATTTTCAGCAACAAGGCAATTCAAAGTGCTTATAAATTATAAATTATATAAGGACACCAAATATTTTTGCATGAGCTCCAGCCTAAGAAAACTAAAAAATAGATTTGCCCAATTATATAATTTAAGAAAATATACCATGATAATTTTAAAACTTTTTAAGTTTAAAAAATTAAAAAGGCCAACACAAACCAGCACACACTGAAAACTGGGTAGTGGATGTTTTCGTTCCCTTTCAGTCTGATACCACTAAATAAAATCAAGTGCAACCTATTGCCCTGAAATGATATGTTGTCAATAATTGGCAGGAAAAAAATAAATCTGTGTGGGAGTAATTGATTTGCAGTGTAAAATATACAGGTGATCTGTGAAGGTCTCTGAGGTTTGTTTGGGTGGGGGGGGGGAGGGAATTGCACAACAAAGATAAAGAAACACATCGGACAATGTTGTGGATAAAATGAAAGCAGGGTTACAATATATCCTAAGCATTGAACACTTTACAGAGCACAGTTCCACACATAATCTAAAAATAGAGTAGAGAGCAGCTGCTGGTCTACCAAGACATAGCTGTTCACCTTCGCTGACCTGACAGTATGTGCAATAACATTAATCAGGAAAGCAGCCATGGTAACATAAGAAGAGACATTCAATCCAAATGGAATAATCTATTAACAATTCACAGATTGTTAATAGATTAAAAACTTTATGGAAGTGTGACAAAAAAAAATGCCATTGTTGAAAGAAAGCCAGAAAAAGTCTTGTTTTCATTTTGCGTCAGGCCATGCAGATGATACGACAAACATCCTCGTAGTCCTAGAGAAAAAATATATAATTTCAAGATAATGCTGTTCAAATCTTTTTCAAGTTATAAATTATTTTCTGAAAAGTTACCACCTTTGTGCTATGCAAAAAGCAGAAGTGATTACATCAGCCAAGCTTGAATTCTCCTAATTCATGACTAAAACATTAACTTTAGGTGGAGGATAAAATGATAAAACCCTAAAGACCCCGACAATGGTCTGTAGCAGGTGAAACCCCACATCTAAAAAATATGCAGTTTTCTGCTCTTACAGTAATACACATGATATACTTAGGCATCCGCAGCTCTTCAGTTTATTTCCAAGAACACATTGTTCTCTGCCATCTTCTATATATGTCCATTAGATCTAAATATTCTCAGATTAAATGTCTATTTGTCTTTGAAAGATGTTGCTTTAAGGGCTTTTATTTGAAAGCTGGGAAAACTAACTAACTTAATAAAGAAAATCAGGTGGAAAGGCTTTGAACTAAAAGTTCAAGCAGAACTTTAAAGGTCACTAGATGATTTCTTAAGGCCTTTCAAATAACTGCAAGTTATCAGGCTTCTTAGAAGTGAAATGCAATGAAATGAGGAGTGGCTTAAGATGTCTGCACGCATTATTTTGAAATTCCAAAAGTTCCTGTTTACTTCAGCAACCAGTGTCAGCATGACTGGGTTCATGCATTAGGTGAGCTCTGCGTATTAGAAACTGACCAAAACAAACCAGTTGATGACCTTTTTCCAGTTTCACTGTGATGTTAGTCTTTTTAGTGCTCTTAGATAAAAAAAAATGGCAGAGAAAAGTTTTTTGCACTTTCACAAGCCATTGTCTAAAAGAACTGTTCCTTTTTTTAAAAGTTCATAGCTTAATTTATTTACTTGCTCCACGTCATTTGACCTCTTAATATGAAAATTGTTAATTTCCGATAGACAAACTTCACTGGGTTTGGTTTGTAAATTTCGATTTCCGAATGGGAAAAATCTGTGCAGCCTCACCACCTGTGACCTCGTAACTATTGCAGGTGAGAAACGCCATCATTCTGCATCCACTGCGTGATTATTTTCCCTTCCTTGAACAAAATGTCAGCTCAGTCTCACCTTGTTTTAGAAAAGCTAATTGCACCATTTTTTTCAAATCAAATTCCTTTGGTTTTTGCACATCAAAATCTAAAAAAACTCCCCCCAAAAAACAACTTTTTTCAACTATAAAACAGGACAGCGAAATAAAAACAAAAATCTCACTGTAAACCCCAAAAACCCATCAACATTAACAGAGCATCACAGAGCAATCATGTTCTGGAAGATCTCTATAAATAAATGTATTTACAGCTACAGGTTGTGAACAATGATGCAATGATGAAGCATAATCTAAATCATATGTACTTTCTTAAAGGTAATAGAATCCTCTCATTTTAAAATAATACATTTGAAAAATTGCTATTCTCTCTCCCCTTGCTGTTTGTGCCTCCAGCCTTGTTTAATGAAAGTTTTATGAGATGTGCTTGGTGTCTTTATAAACTAGAGTTTTTTTTTTTTTAGTTTATTCTCCTAAATGCATGCACAATGTCAGTGCAGTTTTTGCCATTTGCGTGGAAATGTAATTTGAGGAACAAGTCTTGTCTGCGAGCTTTCTGAATTACAGTGTAATCTAAACTATAGTTTGCATAGTTGTTTTTTTTTTGTTTTGTTTTTTTTTTTTGCAAAGGAGTGCAGCCTTTTTTCTTCAGAAGAAGCCTGTTCTGGCTCATTCATTAGAATTGAGTAGAATGCATATCTGTTGGCATTCACGATAATCATTTATGGGCTGATTAGTTAATAATACAGAGTTTTGCATTGGGATAATTATTCGAAAAAAATATCTCAAAATGTGCTTGTCTTTAGTTAAACCACGTTTGTGTATTTTAAATTTTGATGAAGCCTTTCTTGCAGTCGTTTAAATGCAGAGCTGGTAAACCAATATGAAAGAAGAGTTAAATGCTGGGATTAATGTGGTTGAGCATGAAGCTAAAAATTAAATAAAGGTCAATAATTACATTCACCTGTTACCACAATATAGGTAATTCAGAAAAGCTGTCAATCCTCTGAAATGCCATCAAAATATTGCAGGAACAGAAATTAAAAAGAGAAGGAAAAATGGCCTGGACTGAAAAAGATTCACTTGTTCCATTAAAAACGGCTGTAAACTATAAGAATGAGCCAGCAGGTACAAAAGTGAACAATTTATATGGAATACAACATCACAGATGACCTGTGCTTCACAAGGTCTCCTGCTAAAATCGTAAATAAAGTGAGGTTATTCGGAAGGAACCACTCAAATCATTAAGACACCTGCTGTGAATAAAATAAAAACTTCCAGAACCAATATATTTAAGTGCAAGTGTCATATTGTGAAATTCCTTTCTTGTGACCTGCACCTCCAGCCAAAAGGGCTGCCTTTTGGTTTGGTCACACCACAGGGTGTAACTGTGCTTTTCACAGTTTTTAGTCTAAACGTTGTCACAAGATACGTATCTGAGCTGGCCAAAAGCTTACACAAGCATGCAAACAGTTGTGTTGGCACCTCTTAATCATGGTCACGTAGCTTGGCCCCTTGAGTCACAGGCTATATGGAGGTGTCAGTGTTCGCATTACTGTTTCTCCATGCACTTATTTTAAGATGCCACTTATACTCTAAAGAAAACACTGTGTGCTGCTGGTTTCCAAATGCTGCTACTGTTACGCTTTCCTTAACGCTATAAAAGTCTGTCATTTCGCAATATCTTGATTTGCCTGATCATATTTTTGACTAAACCCACAGCTATTTCTCAACAGGCATGCATACACATTTACAGTGCTATTATAATGCATAATTTCTGCTGACGATAGATGTATTTCTTTTTTTTTCTTTTTCTGAACTTTGCAGACGTTTTAAAACCAGTCAGAGAAAAATTTACAGAATAGGGTCACAAGACTGTGCCCACACTGCTCTGCAGAGGGGAATGACACGCATGACCACTGACTGTGGAAAACAGGATACAGGGTACGTCGCAACAGGAAGTGTTGCACTCCTCCTTTGCTGAACATCAGTTTGGCCAGAATGACTGCAGTTTGATGTCCACACTCTGTAACTCCTGCGGCAGTATTCAAATTTCGTAATCGTCTTCGCTCACCATTTCTTCTGAGCCAGTTGAGTAACTCAGAGAAAGAAAAAAAAGATAAAAAGAAAAAAAAAAAGGTTTTAGTACAATGAGTTAGAAATAAGGGAAAAGATTGCAATTTTCTTTTCTTTTAAGTTTGTTAAGCCAATAAAATGTCCCACAGATCACTTTACAAATAAATAAATCATGATTTGAATGTTTTTTTAAACACCGTCTGCAATTAACTATGCATTCAAACTGAGACAAACAAACATTCTGTTCTCCATTTGAAAATTTAAGAATATAAAATACATGCAAAAATCTAGATACGTGAAGATAACACACTGAAAAAAACAAACAAACAACATTTTGCAGGATTTAAGGGTATGATTGAAACCTCTCTGGCAAAACTGAAAATAAACATCACTGTGTTCCTTCAATCAGTAACATTTAAGAACTTATTTAAGCAATTTCGTCTCTATATCTAAACTTGCAAAACACAAAACACTTTGTAACAGCTGAGCAGCAATTCGTATCAAAGGGTTTTAAGCAGGAAAATCAGGAAACGCCCACAGTCTCGCTCAGAAGGCTGACGGACTCGTCTCTTACCGTCATCTTCTGAGCAACATCCAGCGGCGAGCCTCCAAAGGTCTCTACCAGGGAGATGTTGAATCGCTGGAAGCAAATTGCCAAAGGTGGTTGAAAAATGCAAGCTTTCTATATATCTCAGTATTAGCAGGGGAACTAAAAACTTCCTTAATTCTTCCAATTTAGGTTGGCCCTGTAATGCTTCTGCTTCTTCTCCTTGTTCTTCTTCCTTATTAAAACAAGAAGGTGGCAAACTGTTCCTACAAAGTGAGTTGTCAAGGCTGTGAGAAATCCTGGTGGTACTGAATTTAGTTTGTTCAAACAAGCCCAACAGGGTACTGTCACGACTTAGTTGGAATAAAAAGAAAACATGCAGTGTGCATTTTTGTCTCCTGCTTTTCTAATTACTACATTTGAAGTTTGTTCTTCAAGTGTATGTTTTCACGTGCTCCTGACAAAGCCATTTTATCATGAAACTGAAACAGACTGAATGCACTGTTGGAGACTATAATAAAGGTTATCACCATAATTTGAATTTAGTGGCATTGGGTACGTCTTTATGAGATGTCAATAGTTGACGCTTCCCCTTTAACACTGACTTGAAATGCACTAAATGCAGAACAGACTGGCAAAATCTAAATAATCAAGCTTTTACAGAAGTAATTTGTAAAATGAGCACTGCGTGGAGAAACAGAGACTCTCTGATTGCTAAACAAAGTAGATTTCAAAAACATCAGGCATGAAGATATCATCTGGAAAAAAGCAACGCTGACATCAGGTCAAAATTGTGACTTTATCTCACAAATAAATTATTACAGAATCTCTGCAAATTGTTTGGAAATTTAGCATGAATAAGTATTTTTCTGTGACGTTAAATGTCACTCTGTGCATATTGAACAAAAACTAAATAGTCACAACTAGCTGCTTTTATAAACATTGATGCATAGCATGCTTTATTTTATGCAGAAGCTCATGCAGGAGTGATTAGAATTATAGTTCACTAGAAAGATAAAAAAAAGAAGATCAATTTCACTCTAATTTCTGTTTTAGCAATTTGATCAGAACCTCCAGTAAAACACCGAGGTAATTTGTCCAGTAGACGTGCAAAGTTGCTTTTTGCTGACGCGAGGGCTTCCAGCTACTGTATTTCTAAATGAAAAATGGACAAACTGCACAGAATATTTCGGTTCTGTGAACGTCGGACGGTCCATGTCAGGGCTTGTGCTTCCTGGCTGACGGTCCCCCGAGGTTTCAGTGGCCATCGTGTGTTTCGCAATGACATGGAACGCTCACTTGACATGCAAGCCAAGGGGACATCCAGCCCTCTCACTTCTTATTCCTGATTCCTCATTTTCACTGGACTCCACAACCTTCAGCTCTCAGACTGGGCCTGCGGATATTATTAGACAAGGGTGAATCACGAGGCGCATGGACATTTGTACACATGCGTACAAACAGTGGAATGGCACTTTAATTTTGTTTCTGGGTTTTTTTGTTTTTTTTTGTGTGTTGTTCTTTCCCGCAAAACAGATCAGCATGTAGCTCTGCAAAGTCTGGCTAATCTGCCATCTCAATATGTTCCACAATGCATGATATTAACTTTTTTTAAACTCTTAATTCCCAAACTACACACATAAAAAAACAACCACTTTGCCCGAATTTACCCATATAAGGCTTTGGGCCTCGATCCCACCAAACAAGTAGTTCCTCTTTCTTTTTTGTGTATTGCTCAAGTCAGACAAAGATGAGTCAGTGCGGATATTAATCATGCTTTTTTGTTATCTTCACATCTCACACTGTTAAGTCCGCCTGTCCGTTAGTCTATTTTTAAAAATTGAGAACTTCAAACTTTGGTTAGTCTACAATTATTAAAAACCATGTCTCTGAAGAGCACAGTGTCCGTTTCTGCAACATGTTTGGACCTCTGACATGATGTGACAGAAGGTCTGTCTTTGTTTTTTGACAACTATTTGAAGATAATTATATTTCCAAATATATTTATTTATTTAAAGACGGAGATCATTATTTGTGGCTAGTTCTAAACTGTCTGGGAACAAATTGATATTTTGTGCACCTCAAATTCCTAAACAAAATCTAAACGGACGACTTGCAAAGAATCTTCTTTACTTCATCTCAGGTTAATTACTTAAAGTATCTTCAAGTTTAAAACAGAATCAGTGCTGAGCCAAAGATATAAATACATGCCATCCACTGTATATAAATTAACATCTCTTGTCTACTGTTTCAACAAATGTTAAGCCAAAAGTCATGCAGTAAATGCCTGTCACATGCACCACCTGGTGGTCGGGTAGTTAATGTGAAACATCCAACTGAGGAGAGGGAGGGAGCGGGGTGCTGAGACGGTTGTCAACATGGGCGACATTCACATAAAGAAAATATTTTATATCAAAAATGTTCATGTCTAACGCCTTTACTAATTCAGTTGTTCATATTTATAGATAAAACTACCAAATAGCGGAAAATTAGAAATTCAGCAAAATCCAAGTTATTGAGAACAAACATCTTAATTTGTCCCAATAGGAGAAATTCAGTTGCAGCAACGCCTAAATCTGCAGTGCTTTGGATTTTGGTTTAGCCGCTCGAATGAAGAGAATTTCCTTGAAACGTTACCTGACCACAACAGTTTGTTGCAGAGTGCCAACAAGAAAAAAAGAACAAATGCAAGAACACAAGCAGAGGACAAAAGAAGGTGTGTCAAACACACATCAACAGCTGAATGTCACCTAAAAGTTATCTCTTTGAAACATTGTCCTGAAATGTATTACCTAATGTATAATTTAAATCTATTACTTTAGGTAATAGCTATTTGTTAATCGCCTTGTTGGAGCTTAAACGGTCAAGTTGAGTTGTCTGGGATGTTTTATAGACTGTACTAAAGAAATAAGGACATGGTAGATATCTATGGCCACTGTAACAAAGTGCCCAGAGATCCCATTTAAAATTGATTCTTTGCCAAGTTGTCTTTTATATCTGGATAAAACACTTGTTTGTTCCAGTTTAGGAGCCATTGACTCATATGCCAATGATTCATAGGTCAGTGTTGAGTGGATAAAAAACAAAAAATGTTTCCAAGAGCAAGAAAGAGTCAGATTTTAAAGAAAAACTGAATGACTTTGAGACCTTGCTTTACATCACTTTTTAGGGATTACTAAAAAATAATTAAAAGTAATACATAGTCCCACCAATTGTAATTTTTTTATATCAGCATTTATACTTTACATTTTTTGTCAAAGCTTCAGATAAAAAAAAAAAAAAGCTGAGTTATTCGCCACCATCATCTTTCTTTCAGCGACAATCATGGCAGGATTTATGTCATAGTTCTACCATTTCTAAGGTCATTTGTATTTGGTGTTGAACCATTTTAGAAAGCAACAAACTATTTAGGTTAAACTAATCTGACTGTTACTGATTCCAAAACTTAAATAAAGTTTTTGGAAAAAGTAAAATCTATTGGAAACATTAACTGATATTGTAATATTAATTGTCATCTTAATTTGGAGTCCTGATAGCATGAACGTGATCTGAGAAATAAAATAATTTCAACTGCATTTCTCAGGAGACATTAACAGCAGTACTTTCTGGGTACTTAGACATCATCGCAATCACAAAACATGACTTTCTAAGTTGCCCTATGAGTGTGAGCGTCCTGTATCCTGTATCTGTTCTTCAACTCTCTGTGTTTTTCGGTGATGGCCTGATAACTTTTCCAGGGTTTAGCCTACTCCTCACCAAGCGACTGCTCAAGAAAGCCACCAGCCCTTGCAAGGGTAAGTGAGTATACTCAATTGATGGATGGATTAAATTAATATGCCCTTAAGCAATTTGGTAAAGTTCAGATTTTGAAGTCACTGCTGTGCAAACTTCTGATTAAATTACAACATTTCAATTAAATGAAAACCCATTTTGATTTGTATTTTTCTTGAATGCATTGTAAGGTAAGACTTCAAACACACTGCTTCTTTGTGTGACATGGAAAAAAAAAATAATCAAAGATAAGAGAGAGAAAAATGTGGACCTCCTTAAGCATATTTTTTTAAACATTCATCTACTCAAAAAATATACACAACTATAAACAGGAATGAAATGTCGAGTTTTCATACGATTAAAACATGTCCTCAGATGGACATGTTTTAATGTGAAATGTGCAGATTAATCCCGCAATCAAAGCGAAAGCCTTAAGATACGGGCTGAAGCTGGTTACAGAGTGTCTTCATCCACAGCGGATTGAGTCTTGACTTGCATGGGGTGAAAGGTCGCTTTCAAACCTGACCTGGTTACACTGGAATGGGCCAGAATTCCAGCAAACTATTATAAAAAGCTTGGGGAAGGAAATAAAATATGATCTAAGGCTGCAGCTTAAAATGTGGAAAAAGTGACTGTCATGCATGCATGCAAGTTTAAATTTCAGTTCCACCATCTACTGAAAGTGATTTGAAACATTGATAACGCTCAGAAATGTGCATAGTTTGATTACTTCCATGGTCATAAATTTCTCATGAGGCTAATTCATATATTCAGCAGCACTATTATAGAATAAATAAAGTGCATAAAACACTACGGTCGTATTGAACAGAACAAACCAGCTACTGTAGATGATGCAACATCTGCAGCTTTATGCCTGAAGTGCCTCTTCTCCAGGAGAGAAAGTTTCATTTTAAGAATTATTTCATGCGTATTTGCGTCAAATACGCAAACAATCCCTTCCAATGTGTTAGTTTTGGGACTATTAGGAGGATGGGCTACTTCCTAGAATCTCTTCCTAGTTCCACGCTGTGACTCCCCTCTCGTGTTTGTATTCTCCATGGTGCTCCCCCTCATGTTCCTGATACGTGGCTGTTTGGGAGAGCAGCGGTGTGGGTCCCCGTCCGCCCCGCAGCAGCAGCAGCAGCAGCTGGGAGTCTGCAGGAACCCAGGCTGCTATTCATCAAGGTCTGGATGGCAGGGACACACTGGTGCACAGACTGTCGAAACCACAAGGTATGTACATAAAATAAGTCATTGTTCACATTGTACTTTTTGGGGTAGGGAGGTCTTCAACAAGTTTTTCATGGCAGTAAGTTTGTGAAACTGATGCTAGCTGTCGGAGAGCAGCCGCTGTTAGCGTTAAAACTTACGTGGCTACGTGCTTGAGGAGCTAATCTCTTTAGCAAACTGTGTCCGACTGCATTCATCCGTCTGCTGCTCGCTGCTGTTAGCCTGCTAACTCTGAGCTGCAGACCCCAGGGCTGGCTACTACATATTATTAATCGCAAACCTAGTTTCTCACTTTTTTTTGTTGTTGTTGTCACTTTTAGCATAATGGCGTCCCAAGTTTTTCCAGCTCAGTTACTGCTGCAGCTCAACTGTTTTTAATCAACATTCACTCCACGTGTTTTCGCTAACTCCCAGACTTGACATTTCGGAGTTTGTAATATTTAATAATAGGATAAATCCACGCATTCATTTTACATCCAATAAGTTAAACTAAAGGTAGTCACCTCAGCTGGTCAGACGCCCTGAAATGGGTAATGGAAAAAATTATAAATAATCATCTGCCAAGAGGAAGTCCGTCTGGAAGTCTGCTCCTTCTGGAGTTTTCTGTCTGCCTCATATCTCTCTAACAGCAGTCAATTGTATTCATGCTTTGAAGGTAAAACCATCAATATTAAGTTCAAAAGTGTCTTTTACTGCACAGATTTTGTTGCTCTGATTAAATAAATAAAAGAGGTTTTTGTCGATATTCGGTTGTTATGGTAACTGACAGAGCAGTGATCTAATCAAAACGTGGCAGTGTAAACATATTAGGGTGCGATAATTGGTGCTTGTAGTGGAAACGATTTTTGGCAATAGTTAAATAATAAAAAAAAAATCCCTCTTCCCTTATAACCACTAAGAAGCAGAAGTATTACTTGTTCAAGCAGATCTTCTTCAAAGGGAAGTGTTGTGTGTAAAATTTTGGGGACTCCCAGCCAGACAATGGACCACTCAATAAATGTTGATTGCCACTATGACTTGTGCTAAATATCAATTACCTGTCAATGTGTAACTTGGATGATGTCAACCCCAATTTCACTGAGTTTCTAAAGTTGCTGTTTTACATGCACGGACGTTCGCAGTTGGAGGATTCACAGTTCAGAGTTTGTGAAAGACTTACAAGCTGTCGGAAGTGTGAAGAAAACGTTTGCATACCATATCTGTCAAGTTTTAAAAGCAAGACTGCCATTTTGGATTTTTAGGTTGAGTTTGGTGGGGAAACCTCTAACTTTCCTTCTTGAAGCTCCAACTTCTACTGATTATCTCGGTAAGTTATGCAGTTTCAGACTAGGGAATGATAATCATCTATGTCAAAAAAGATCATCAGTATAATTAAACTTAACATTTCAACTAATGAAGCAGTACTAGTGGGAAGAAAAAAAATGTTTTTTGTTTGTTTTTATGATAAAACTAAACAAAATTTAAAAAGGCTGTTGGGGGTTTAAAATGTCTGTCAAGATGATGTTGCTTCTAAAGCTGTTAGCTAGGGTGATACTTGTGAAATGTTTGAGAATCATTTCCTCCAAGGAATGCAACACAATTTACTATTTAAATTGGGGTCAGCTTCTGTTCATAACTATTTAAAATGTCCAAAATAAAAGCAGTTTTAAGTTCATTTGCTCTCTAATTTACTATTATTCCACTCAAAACAAACCAGAAAAATCAAGCAAATTCCAGCACAATATGTAAAACCGTCCCTTGAAATGGAACCTTTTCAAATATACTTTTACTATTACTATACTATTTAAAAAGTACACTTGAACAAGATCCATTTCGAGGGATGTTTTTATAGCTTTTTACACATTGTGTCATCACATAATGCCCTTCTTAAATAACACTCGAGATTAAATGTTGCATGACAGCCTCTCTTCTTTCCAACTCAAAGCATTTCACATTACTGAATGGTACAAGTGGATTCAAGCTATTATGAATGTCAGTCAGTTGACCAATTTAAGAGCTGATGTTGAATGATTTTTAATAATTCAGAAGTTATGATCCTCCTGAGTATGGGTCAGTTCTGATCAATAAGTGACAGATTAACGTATCTGCTTAGCTGGCAGCATTCCTGCTGTGCTTTCAACTCATTGAAAATCGTCATGTGGATTTCGGTTGTTTTCAGCATTCACAGCAAAAAATAAAGTTCACAATAAGCATATTTTTTCAGCTATATTAAAAAAAACACCTTCCATTGAAAGCTGAGGTTATATCTATACTTTTAAATGTAGATATAATCTGTTTGTTGTTGACTGAAGTTTGTTGACTTCCTTAAATAGGGCAAAACCAATAGGAATGGGACAAGTCAGCTTTTGTTAAATGAAAACTAAAACCTAGAATTTATGTCGTATAAAATTTAACCACACTGTTTGACAAAATGACAGCACCTAACGTGTTAATCTTTGTGATGCGTTCAGTTATATTATAATCACTTATCCTTAGTACGTCACTGTGTGCTTAAATTTTTCTGTCAACTATTTTTAAATATACCTCAAAATTTAAATTATTTTCACAACCATACTAACTCACTTAAAACTATTTGATGCTAAACTCTGAAATAAGAAACATTCAGCAGGTGCAGAATGTACACGAGAGACTTCAGTAGAAATGATAGAATCCATTTTTATTATTTTATTCTTTCGTAAACTGGGGATTTGGAGGCAGATTTGGTAGCTGGTACTTGCAACCAGTTTGATGTAAAAGAGCCACAAAGAAAGCAAAAACATTCCTCAGTGGAAGAGGCTCTTCAAAGACAGAGGAAGACATGTCAGATCAATGACAAAACCAGAGACATGCTTGTAGTTTTCTTTGACATTCTCTGAATTCCTCTGAGATTTCATCTGGTCAAAGTAAACCGTGAGCACCGAGCGTGTACTGCTGGAAAAGCCAACAGTTTGTTGCAAACAACCAGAACCCTGGCTTGTATGTCATCAGATATCCAGCTGAAGCTATTTTCACTGAAAATATTATCTTTTTCATTTATTTATTTTTTTTCTTTTTGGCTGCAGCAAACAAGTGGTTTGCATTTTAATGCGATAAAGAGATCTGGCTCTGTGGACGTACACCTGCAGAGCGTTCAAAGCACAGCATCAAGGCGATTGTTGAAATGAGAAACTGCTTTTGCTTTTTTATGTGCCCAGAATTTCTACTGCAGTCATACATTTTTAAACATCTAAATTCACTAAGAACTACAGTTTAATTCATTTGCAACCTAACAAATTATTTATTTTCTTTTTACTTATTGATTGCTATCTTTTCTTTTTTTTTTTTTTGCCTTCAGTGAATGCAGAAGATTTAGACATTTGAAATAGTAATTTATTTGTTTTTGTTTGTTTGTTTGTTTTTTTTTTGACATATCTACTCTCTTCTTACAGCATCACGGGCTCCAAGTGTTTTTTGGGCTGAGAGACGGATGAAAGGTGGAAGCTGTTGGAGGCCCAGCTGGGCTGTCGCTGCTCTGTGTGTCCCTGCTGCTCTGCTGATGTTCACCTCCAGGGGAGCATCAAGCAGCCAGAAGATGACACAAACCTCTATGGCTCATGCGACGGCTACAGCTGCGGGACCGGGCCCCAGTCTGGCAGATGATCTCCCAGGCCTGCAGGCGGTCGCAGACTTTTTAACCAGTGAACACACACATGTATGGCTCCTGTCCCTGGTGGGCTCAGTCGCTGTGGGCCTCAGTGGGGTTTTCCCTCTGCTTGTTGTTCCCATTGAAGCAGGAGCTGCCCTCAAAACTGAAGGTAGGATAAGGAATATGTAGCCCTAACTCTGCAGCTTAACCATGACTCAAATTATTCACGACTGCTTTTTTTTTTTTTTTAATCCAACGTTAACTCAGATTGAACCATGTTCTTACCAAACTGGGAAATTCCGTTTTTAATTTTGAAAGCAGAAGTGTTCAGATTCAGATGTCTGTAGCTACCTAAATAAATGTTCCTGTTTTTATCATCAATTTAATTGCATAAATATGTTGTAAAATAATCTTCCTGAGACGTTCTGTTGCTTCTCTTTAGCTTGTTTGGATGCTGCGACGCCTGCATGATTTTAGTTTGCGTTTTTGTAGCATCCGTTATATTATTCAATGTTAGGGATATTTTTTAACATGCAGATCCAGTAGATTTTTGAACTCCTGTTATAAGGAACCCAAATTCCCCCCCTATTGTAGCAATCCTTCATATTGCCACAATATGAAGGATTGTAGCAAGAGGGAGAGGGAACTATGATCAGGTTTACTTCTTCTTTCTATCTTCTTTGTAAACATGGAAACACTGCAAGAAAATGGAGTAAACTGGGCTACTGGTTCACACATCTGAAAGATGAGAAATCCATGGTTGCAGAAATATAATAATATAATCCAGACATCTAATGTGTCTCTGAACTGGTTCATCACTTTAGATAATCTGTCAAAAAAGCAGAGTAAGCAGCTTTTTTTCAGTTTCTTCTGTTTTGCTATAGAGCTGCTATAAGAAGCCATACGTATCCACTACAATTATTCAGAAATGACAATCTGCAATAACTCATAGATTTTTATGTTTCCTAATCACGATTATTACTACTATGTTTTTTTAAAGGTGTAAGATTCTATAAATAGTTTCTTCTTTTCTTTCTCCCATCCATGTTTTACAGTTGAATATCTTTGTGATGAATCTCATCCCCACACTAGAGATTTTTTTTTTTTTCCAGTGGGATCCACAGATGTTTCTGGTGGAAAGCAGGCAGCTGCATCTGAAATTTTCAAGCCTTCCTATAGCACACAGCTTGAAGTGAACTATCAGCAGAAGCCAAATATGAACACAGCTGCATGTTTTCTAAACAATTATAGTGTCCAATGATGCAAGTTCACAGCTTTTCTTTTCTTTTCTTTTTCTTTTTTTTTTTTTACTTTTTTTATAAGATTCCTATCTACAGCAAAGAGTTTCCTGTTCTGAGTGGGAAGAGCTTCAGCTGCCAAGTGCAACAACATAGAAAAAAAAAGAAACACTTTTAAACTTGGTACTGGTTCTGTGAGGATAGATTCAAACACGATGGTGCTTTATGTTTACATTTCACTTGATGCCCAGCTGGAGCCAATGAGTTTAGTTTATCTTAAGTTTTGTATTCATATTTTTCTTTGGGAATTATTTGCTTCTTTGAGACTTTGCTTTTTCATTAATACACATACCACCTATTGCAATCCTTGGTCATTAATGATACTTGATAATTCCTTCTAAACATGAGTTTGCATGAGGAAAATATCTGCATGTAATAATATATCCAGTTTAATCCAGACTTGTAGCTTCTAAATGATTCTGATGATCTACTGTACACTTTCCTTGTTCTCTGTGACCCGACCAAAGTCACTTGAGGTGAACCAGAGGGCTGAAAGCTTTGACAGGCCCCACCCATGCTAATGTGGCATTCCAGAAGTATTTTAGGCTGAGGGCTGAGAAATGCAGCCACTCCAAGATTAAAGTTTCCTTGAAGTGTTATTATAGGTAATGCATGGTGAGCCAGAGATGCTACTGTGCATTTAAGTGCCTCATAGGTTGAAATGACAACAGCCAGGCTGAAAAGAGACACTAATTTATCACAATCTTTTTTAATGCCGTAAACGCGTATTTTAAGCTCATCATAAACTGTATTTAAAGCTAAAACAGCACGGAGATTGTTGTTAATCATACCTTGACATAATTGGTACCTTGCTTCTTTGCCAGCTGGATGCCAGAAGCTGAAGCAGCTCTTGAGCTTTGCTATTGGTGGTCTCCTTGGTGACGTGTTCCTTCACCTCCTTCCCGAAGCGTGGGCGCTCTCTGGCCCTCCAGGTGGGTCTCAGAGTCACAGCTTTCATAAATATATTCATGCTCTAACAAGGAATCCCTCTTGTAAGAGAATAATAAAAGAAAAAAAGACTGGTTCATTAAAGAACAAAAATAGCATTTATACATTCCTTCATTCAGGTCTGTGGCAGTTTTTAGAAGCAGCGTGTTGGCTGCATCACCAGATCTCTAGTGTACATCTCATGCCCACATATTTACAGTCTGTGCTGTCTTTCCAGCTAGTAAACACAACCACTACGTGACCCAGGGCTTGTGGGTACTCATTGGTCTGTTTGCCTTTCACCTGCTGGAGAAAATGTTTCCAGATGTAGACGGCCTCGAGGACGACCCCCCAAATTCAGACCTGAATTTTAACCTGTCTGTAAGTATTTCTGTTATTTCTTTCTGTCTCGCATGTCGATGCAAGCCTTCGCTTATTTCCTTTTGTTGGCGCTCTCTGTGCAGATGCTTCGATGCTTAGTCTGCACATCTGTCAGTTGTGTTTTGACGACTGTCGTATCAGATGACCCGCGGCACACCCGGCAGTTTACAGCAGCAGCTACACATTTGGGAAGAAATCCCTATTGATTTTCTTGTCTGCCTTATAAATGATGCAAAAAGCAAGTGTCGGTTTCATGTTTAGCCTCCTGCCTTCTTAAAAATAAGCAAAGCAGCTTTTCATTTTTTTCTTTAGGATAGTATTGCAGATGGATATGGCCAGGCTGCTCCTATGTTCTCAGTGCCAGCGTTTTGTACTCTTCTATTGTGCCTGACTGCTCACTCTGTGTGTATATTTACCCAGGTGAATCATCTACTTCAATCCTGTCATCCAGTCAAAGGCTAAAAGCAAAAGAAGTGCATTTATCAAAGAGCCACTTAACCCTCAAAGATACTGTATTTGCAGCTCACGGATTTGAAACAGCTGTTCATATTTGTATTTGGTTTCTCACACAGAGATGAGATGCCATGTTTAATATACATAAAAGCATGGCCGTATTCATTATTAAAGTGTATGCATTTTATGCTACGTCTATAAAGTAAAATAGTTAATGCTAGCTCTGTAAAAAAAACAAACAAACAAACAAAAGAAGCCTTGTTCTGTATGTTTGTAGAGGCAGAATACACGTTCCATCATGTCTGTCTAATGCCAGTGAGGGAGAAGATTGGAATCCACGTCTCAGCTCCTCTCCTTGTGTCTATTTTTAGTGCAGGGGATGAAGCAGCTGCTTCAGCCATTTCGCTGTCCACAGGAGAACACCGCTTTTAGGCAGAGGCAACAATAGACATGGGCAGAGATTTACAGCAAAAATGGGAAGCTAACAGTGTGCTCTCCTAAAACGTTGAGCGTTGCAAGAACAGTAACAAGGTGAATATATTTTTGCAGCGAATCATGCCGGTGTTTTGCATCGATGCATCGTTTTTACACAAAACTTGCACAGCGCTCTAGATTGGAAATTTAGCTCCCGTCTCTTGGAGGTCATTAATAGCCGTAAAATTCATCACACTTCATTACTTCCTCATGCTTCAGTCACTGAGATGGAGCAAACATTTCCTTGTGGCAACCGGAGGACCGCAGGTTATTTCCTTCTCGCTTTATTTGAGCTTCAGTCCAAATGACAACATACGTGGTTTCTAAATGATGGAACAGGGAAGTTGGCTATTCTCAGAAAACAGAGGCGCTAGCAAGTAATAAATGTGATGGCTGAGTCCTTGTAATGCACATCAAAAGCGACCATAAGCAAACTGTGTGCTGCTTTGCAGTATTTAGACTCCCACCCCACTGAACTGCAGTTTTTATTTGACTGGTTACGCTGGGAGCTTTACGATTCTACTGGGAGGACTTTCTCTCCGAGTTTTTTTGATGAGCGCACGTGTTATAAAAGTTAAGCGTTTTTTTTTTGTTTTTTTTTCCTCCACAGTCAAGTTCAGCTTTCGGCGTCAAAACGGAGGCATCACTCAGAAACGGGCACCATGCTGAGTCATGGAAATCCTCCAAGCTACAGAGTCTGCAAGACAGCTCAGAGAAAATTAAGGTAATGCTGACAACCAAAGCATATCCCAGAATATGACGAAAAATGGGGCAACAGTGGGGATAAACAGTTAACTTTGATGTGGGTTGCTTATATAAGATGCTTGTATTTATTAATTATTTTTGCCTGACCAAACAGCAATATGAAAATACAGGCAATAAAAAACTATTTCCCCTCTTACACATTTTTTAAATATGTCAGATCATAAAATAAATTTTTATGTACGAGACGAATAACATCAGTGAATACAAAATGAAGATGTCAAATGATGTTTTTCCATATTTTAAGGAGAAAAAAGCTGCCAAAGCCACCTTCCTCTCTATGTGGAAAAGTAAACCCCAACTAAACTCTTGGCATCTATTTGCTGCTTTTTTTTTTTAAACAACAGTAGACATCAAGAATTTGTAATAGGTGACAATGAGTCTTTTACATCAGTTTGGATTTAAAATAATTTTCCCCACTTTTCTTTGCAGAGTATTTTTAATTCAGCCATATCAGGATTTTTTTTTTAAATAAACAGCTTCTGAATCGGATTTAAGTTCTGATTTTGACTAGGCGACTATAAAACTTTCATTCTCTTGCATCATTCGGCGGCGGAAAATACATTTTAGATCAGTGTCCTGCTGTATTAACAAAGTTAAAAAGGTCACTGAGTGAAGGCAGCACATTTTAACAGCAGTCATTGAAGCAACAGAGCAGCTCCAACCCATCACTCTTACACCTCCATGCTTGACTATAGGCAGGAGGGTTTTTTTTGTATTTTAAATTCTTTAGTCCACGTAGAGGTACACACTTTCCAAAAAAAAAAACAAAAAAAAACACATCTCATCATTTTAGATAATATTTTTCCAAAAGTTATTAGTCAGAAATAAGTTCTGGTAAATGTGAAATGGGTGTCAAGTTTATTCTGATTAGCAATTTCATGGATGCCATCTTTGCCATTTTTATGAGCACAGATTTTAGCTGAGGCTAGTGGGTTCCTTAGCGTTTCAAAAAGGTTGCTTTAAGTCTTTGGTTGGTTGTTCATACTGTCTGATTTTGATTGGCTGGTCAAGGTTGACCTTTGCCCCATGTTTTCTCCATGTGAGGACAATCACTGTCATTGTTGGTCGGTGGAGTCCCAAAACCTTAGAAATGATTTTGTAACTCTTTCCAGAGTGTTAATTACACGTTTCAAAAATATTTTCTTGATTTTATTTTAGGGCAAGGCATGGCATGTTACATGTTGGTTTGTACATTTTGTTGCCTGCTTCATTTGGTCAGACAGGTTCTGAAACTACAGGTCAGGTAGTAATCAGGCATGTGGTGATATAGCTTAAGACAATTAATAACAATTAATCCATCATGTCAAAAGATGAGTAAGTGTTTTTTGTGAGTATTCAAGATATGTTTAAAACCACATTTTAGGCTGATTCTTAGCGTGGGGTACTAAAGAGAAAATGCTCGATTTTTTTTTTCTTTAAATTAGACAGTTTTTCATAAATCTGTTACAGACAAGTGGATACCTGAACCTTCTGGCCAACTGCATTGATAACTTCACTCATGGACTGGCAGTAGCTGGGAGCTTCTCAGTGAGCAAGAAGGTAGGATTTTATTTCACGGTGTTTCATCACCCCTGTAAATGTTCCCATTTCAAGCGGTGTCAGCTCAAAAGCTCGCCAGGTTTATTTATTTTATATGCATTTGTGTGTGGGAGAGGCGGCTTCATTACCCTAGGTCAAATAATCCAAAAAGGAGCTGATGCTGAAAAGTCATAGGTTGGTCATTAGTGCAGAAAGTGCACACAAAGAAAAAGACACTAACTAGCTGTGAAAGTTTGGAGAACCTCACTGTGTGTGGAGTAAAAATGTGCTCCAATCTGACTGACTAAAGAGGTGAATAACGATGCCAATGACTGATGTGGGAAAAGGTCCAAATTGATCTAATGTCGCAAAATAATAAAAAAGATGAAAGGCATTACTGTAAGTCATGTTCATTTAAGCTGTTATAAACCTGGCCATCTAATTATAAAGCTCACCGACTGAGCAATCGAGTTTATAGACTCAAAGATATTCATATTCTGTCCGTTTCTTTTTTTTGCGATGCAAGCTTTTTTAAGAGGTACATTTTAAACTCCAGAAACATGGATTTGTACCGCTTCAGTAGGTTACCGTGTATCTGCAGTTCTGGGACATGAGTCCAGCTGGAGAGACAGAAGGTTAACAGCATGAAGAATTGATCATTGTGCCAGAAAGGAAGTTGACTAGATATTTCAAACATGCGCATGCGAGACTTTACCAACATTTTTTGGTTTACTCGTGTTGTGTTTGTCACAGTTGTCTTGTTGAAATATGCAAATGAAATAAATTAAACAAAAAATATGTTTTTTTTAGTTAAATATAAATAAAGGACTTACAGCTATACACTTTCTAAACTCTTATCTTTATTTATGTTTGTCTTTTGTTATGTTGGCCTTTTGTGCTACAAAATTAGCTACAAATGGTTTAAGCTAAATTATACAAATTAACCTTCTACCTTGTTTTACTTTTTTAACATTTGAGGCATTTTCTCATTATTCTTCTGTGTTACAAGAAACAGACTTTCTGTTGTGTATAAATCACTTTGCTCCTGCCTTTTTTTCTGCCTCCCAGGTTGGATTCCTCACCACCTTTGCTATCCTGCTTCACGAAATCCCTCACGAGGTGAGATTATAACAGTTCTTCAATGTTTTCATTAGGAAATAAATTGTTTGCATATCTTGGAGCTTTATGACATATCTGTCTCCTAGAGTCTTTGTAAACACAGTTGTTGTTTAGCTTTTTCTGTGTTGAGAGAAATGTCATCCTCCACAGGTGGGAGACTTTGCCATTCTGCTGCGAGCCGGGTTCGATCGCTGGAGTGCCGCCCGGATGCAGCTGTCTACATCTTTGGTTGGGGTCTTAGGAGCTTGTTTTGCCCTCTGTGCTCAGTCGCCCAAAGGTGCAGGTAGTGGAAGATCATTTTACACGCAGCAAAATTTGTTATGAGCTGGGAATTGTGTAAATTTGGTTAGTTACTCATGAAGATTTTCGTTGTTTTTGAAGGAAACTCCTCCAGCTGGATTCTGCCCTTCACTGCGGGGGGTTTCCTCTACATTGCCTTGGTTAATGTTGTGCCTGACCTGCTACAGGAGTCTAGTTTAAGGTAAATACGAACTTATAAGCCTGTAGGTCCAAATACAACAAATCCATCAGGTGTACAGAGATGTCCAAAATTTTTTTTTAGTAATCCCTTATTAATTTCTTTATATTTAGCCCTCAAGGAACCAGATTTCATCTGTTATATTAATCTTAATCAGTGTTTTTTTGTGCTTTTGAGATTCAGTTTTTCTTTAGATTAAGACCATGTTTGTGTTTTTGTCACACATTTCAGTCCAGTTTCTATTTCGAGATAAATTACTTTTTTACACAGCTGGAGTCTTTTGAATTATTCAGAACCCCCCCCCGCAAAAAAAAAAAAAAAAAAAAAAAAATTTTAAAATTTAAAAAAAAGGCCGGGTTGCCCCCTTTTTTT
>NW_015112832.1:93924-152125 GCF_001443285.1 Poecilia latipinna
AAAAAAAAAAAAAAAAAAAAAAAAAAAAAAAAAAAAAAAGGGGCAACCCTTCCCCCTTTTTTAGAAAAAATTTTTTTTTTACCAAGTGTGGGTTTTTTTAATTTTTCCAACCCCCCCCCCCCAAAAAAAAAAAAAAAAAAAAAAAAGTATTCTAAATTTGAAAAATGAGCCAGGATTGCACCTTCTTTTATTTATTTATTTTTTTTTACTTTTTATTTTTATGCACAAAGGTTTTATCGACTCTTGTGGCCTTTATTGGAGAATGGTCAGACAGGAAAGTATATTACAAGAGTATGCTCTGGAGTACAAGTCACACTTATTTAAGCCTTGTCAAACGTGAGGGAGGCCTTTTCCATGTCGATGATCCAGTTCAGTTACCTGCTTTTCAATGTACTCATGGAAACCTTTAATCATGACTTGAAAGTCTGCTGGCAGTTTCTGACTTACCAATGTCCATTCTCTAAATTGGGGTGGTGAGGAACAACTCCACTGCGCTCTTTGCCCGTGGAGAGGAGCATCCAATGTGAATCCGGGGTTATAGAGCAGCAGTTGTGTTGCATAAAGCAGTAACACTAGGGATTCCTCCTTCAAAGTCATTTTTATTCATCTTCTTGGCAACTACTGGAGCGGGGAGACGTTCTTCAAGTACCTAACTCTGGACTAGTTCCTCCATCTCAGGCCATCTTTCCTTCAGCACATGTTTAGCTTTCCTCTCAGCTGCAGACTGTAATGTTTAACCCTTGGCTCATGTCTGTCAGTACGAATTAACATGTAATCATCAGTTAAAAAATGTGTCATGTAAAGAAAAAAACACACACAAGACTATAAATCAGCCAAACTATGAAAAATAGTGTGATTTATAGTCTGGAAAATATGGTAGTTATTTAATGTTTTAAAAAAAATGAGTCCACAAACCTTTCTAAATCTGTTTTGTTTTTTTCAGACATTCCTTGTTACAAATACTGCTCATCTTCTGTGGGGTGGGCACCATGGCTTTGCTCTCAGCCATCGTGGAGTGACGTGGGAGGAGAACACTCTTTTGCCTTAAACACTACTACTGGAGAGGAACCGTCTTCCCCACCATCCTCTTATTCACAGAAATATACTGACAATGAGATTTCTGGCGTCACAGCCAAGGAAACACTAAAGCAGCACTTTATTTAGGGATGACTGAAAGGAAGACTGTCGTGATCAGAAGACAGGACGCTAGTACTTGGACACTTTGAAATGTGCTGTACTTGATTATCCAGAATCAGGAAAAGGTCTGTTTGGAAATCTGTTACCAAATTGTTGTTGTTTTTTAAGACAATCACGATGCTTTGCACATACATTTACAGCCAGGTACGCGCGACGTACAATCTCATAACATAAAAACTCTGGTTCCCTGTTTCTAGCAGAGCAGAAGTTCGTCTGATGGTTTTTTTTTTTCAGATGTTGTTCTGTTAGTCCTGTTTGCTATCAGTTTTTATGTAGCTTCTGAATATTTATTGAAATTGAAAACAGTTTAATCACTCCCGCTTGTCTTGTGTTGTATTATTTTCTACCAAAGAACTTTTATCTGCCTTTCACATACAGTGTAACCTGCACATTTTGAGCTTGAGCTCCTCACACAGCATTCATCAAGAGGAACTGCTTGTAGTAACATTTAATGACAATACATTGATGTTATTTGCTAAAACTTAAATTTCATTAAATTTTTGTTGCTAGCTATTTCTGAGAGACGAAAGATAGCTTTTAGAAAGTTGAAAACGGGGGATGGTACATGTTTTAAAAGACTTTTGAAGAAATAAACTTTAAATGATAGACAACTGTATCAAAGGGATTGGTTTTTATATTTTGAGGAAAATGTGATGCAAATCACTGCAGGGTTCCTGCAGTTTAAAAAATATGAAATTTAGGGAAAAAAAAAAAAACAAAAAACTTTTACAGGTCCAGATAAAAATAATACTAAAAACAAGATCTCTTACTGACTTTATTTCCTTTTCCAATGCCTAAACTTTCCATCCATATTTCCTTCAATTCCTTCATCTGTTATTTTATCCATCATTCATTGAGCTGTCTATTCATTTGTCCATTTCTCAATCTCTCTTCAGATGTTCTTCCATGTCTTTATCAATCCATTCTTTTTTTTTTCTTTTTTTTTCTCCAGCCATCCATTTTACAGAATGGTTTTGATATAGAAATATGTTAAGTAAATTCATAGCAAACATTCGTATTTATAGTTGAAAGCCCCTCTGAAAATACTAATAACTGGAAAATCATGGAATGTCAGCATTAGTATTTTGGGACCCAACAATTAGGTACAATTAATTGAACAGATGGCAGAATTTAAGTCTAGTATTTATTGATGGGTTCCTGTCTGTATGCAGTTTGCATGTTCCTGCTGTGCATGCATGAACACCAGCTTTCTCCCACCACCCACAACGTTAGCAGCTCATTCAAAATTGCCCTGAGGTGCAAGTGTGTGCATGTGAGGTTATTTGCCCTGTAATAGACTGGTGACCTGTCCAGGCTCTGGGTTGTCTCTTTCCTGTTTGTAGCTTAAGATGAGCAGTGTCTCCTTTTACTCTACAATGACTGAGTTTGGAAAAATATATGGTTGGATTTGCATAAAGATACACAGGGATAGCTCATGATGTCACATGGACCTTTCTGCATTGACATGTTCACCGTTAGAATAATCCTACTGCAAAGGGTGATAAATTGTCATATGGAAGCAGGGGGGAGGGGGCAATGACTCTGTGTTCACACATTTCCAGTTTCAGCAGTGTATCTGGCAAGCTTATAATGCCATAACGACTCAGCAGCAGGTCGCCTTCCTTAGTCATCAGGCTTTGAGCAGCTTAATGTCTGTGGGAGCCTTCTTCAGTCACAGCACATAAAAACAACTATCACCGCTTGCACTGCAGTGGGAGACCTAGAGCAGAAAACCGTAAACGCAGAGGCAGATGGTACATTCCCGTTCTTATGTCACCATTTACTCTAAGAATTAAAAGTCCTGGATTCAGATTTACATCGATGTGACACAGGGACACAGTCGGCTTGCGTAAGCCATGAGCAAAGCGTCGACCAGGAGTACGGTAAACCATTAAACCCATTCATCTGCAGGATCCTGTAGGTTTCTGCAAACATGAACATTTAGCTACTTGTAACCATACCACAAAGACATGAACATACAGAGAATTAAATCTCCAGATACCGATTGACTCACTGTTCAGATTGAAGGATGGATGAGTCAACTTTTGGTAAAATATATTTGCATAAATTCATAAGACAATAGTTTAAGCTAGTCTACATTCAGTTATATTACATCAAATCAGACAAGCTATGAGAGGGGGTCGATAAAGGTTAACTTTGGCAAAATAACGCAAAAAAAATAAACATTTAAAATCCACCAAACTGTCTGCACTGACCGCACCCGGCTGGCTGCCCACCACTGAAATTCTGTAAACAACTCTTGTTACAATCCCATGAAAAAAACTTTGGTATCTCTTGAACCGTTTCACATTTTCTACTATTACAAACACAAACTTCAATCTATTTATTGGAATCTTATGTACACAGTGCATAACTTAAAGTGAAGTCTTCAAAAATAATCCACAAATACAAAAATCAATAAGTGTGGAAAGACATTTCATAAAGTGTTACTTTACTTGGCATTTTGATCAAATAAAGCCACAAGTCATATACTGGTCATATACTGTCTGCAGTTCCTCCAGAGTTCCCATGAGTCTTTCTTGTTTCTCAGTTACATGGGTGTCTATGTCTGGTCAGTAGGAAGTCTCACTGTACTCTTCCTGTAAGTTGAGCTGTGCTGTGTGATACATTCAATTCTTGGATATTGTTGATATTGTTTATATAACAATACCCTGCTTTAAAACATTCTAAAATACTTAAATTACATGTGTATATATATATATATATATATATATATATATATATATATATATATATATATATATATATATATATATATATTCTTCATAATGTTCAATGATTTTCTCCGTCTCCTTTGCAAAGTGGCTTTATTTCTGAGAATAACTTTCACTCAGGTACATTTACTACTATGTGACTTCTGAAGGTCTTTTCCTGCTTGTAAAAGAGGCTGATGCATGCTGAACATTTCCGATGTTTTCATTTGTAAATAATTTTATCAATAACCTTTCTAAATTATGTTTTCCTTTGTTTTATTATATATGATAAAATATCATAAAATACTATAAAGTGGTTGGTTGTAAAATGAAAAAATGCCAAAAAAGAATAAATGATATTCATTATTTGCAAGTACTCCAGAGTTGTAAATATGAAATTGAGTGTGAATGTATAATAATGTATCTCTCTGCACTTTTTGACAGTATATATAAAAATGGAGGGAAATTGAAAAAAATGGACATTGGCATGAAGAACTTTTTGCAGGACTATTTTTTAACATCATTTACAGAATCTTGAGACAAACTTGTATTTTCAGACTGTCTGTCATTTAAATTAGGTTTTACAAGGCTTTTTAGTTCTAATTGGCTCATAAATTTATTTTATCTACAATTGCAAATTTTTGCATTAAGGCAAAAGTCAGATGACGTGGGGTACCCCACGGTTCAATTCTGGGGCTGCTTCTATTTAATGTCAACATGCTCCCACTAAGATTATAAAAAAAATAGATAAACTTAATTTATTTGAGAGGTAAATCCAAACAGAGCTGATGAAAAACTGTGTGCTGGAGGAGCAACTTGCCAAGGTTGGACATTTTACCTAAAAAGTATTACGGGAGAGAATACTCAATACGTGTGCACACATTTTAAATTTTTAAAATCTATCAAAGTTTTTTATATAATCATTCCACCCTGAAAACAGAAAGCACAAACTTAGAATGAGAAATGTAGCTTCTATGCTTCTGAAAGGCGTTTTAAATCACAGTTTTTCCTTTGTTTCCGTCATCAAAATGAAAGCGTTTTTTTAATACAAAAACGGTGTAAAATAATCACAGATGATTTGAAGGAAATACATTACATTTGTTTTTCTGCTATTTACTGCGTTACCATTCATTTCCAAAATAGGTTTAAACGCAAAACCACACTTACACATCGGTTTTATACATTTACAAAAGTGAAAAAGACGCTCATCGACGCATAACTAATAGTTACCACTCCACCCCCTCAAAAGGAGAACATATTTCTGTCTGCTCCCCATCCCTCAGCAACCTGGAGGAGAGACAGCGCAACTACATCACCTCCCCTGCCTCCTCCTCACAGCGTTGGTCGCCATCCATCCCCTCTCCTCCTCCTGTACCATAACAGATGGTGGGAACAACGTTTCATGCACCGGGCACCACAACAATAGACCGCAGCATCCCGTCCACCCCGTTACGGCCTTGCAGCATCATGCTCCCGGCGAAGGACTGCAGGAAGCTCTGAGTGCCGTCGTGAATTGCTTCACGCCGGTACCAGCCAAAACCATCACCACCACGGCCACGGAGGAACCTTCTTGCCACTGTTTGGGCTCTCCACCGAGCAAAGGAAGATGGCCGCTATGAAAATATTAACCAGCGCTGGGCTTTTCTTGGCTTTTTGCGCGCTGGGTCTCCTCGCCATGGCGATCTGCACCGACTACTGGTACGAGACCGACGCCAGGAGACACCGAGAGAGGTGCAAAAACTATGCCAACAAGCGGAACGACCCCGGTTACATCTACATTTCAAACCACAACCTCCCCCTCCAGATGCCTCCAAAAACCGGCCCAGATGCTGCTCCTCTCGTTAGGGGGAAGCGGCACTTTCTGCCCGCGTCGTCTTCAATGGAGTCCCACTGCAGCCGCCAGTTCAACTCTACCGTCTCCGGGCTTTGGAGGAAGTGTCACCGGGAAGGATTCGACCTGGAGACCGAGGACCTTATTTACAAAGGTAAACAGAGAGGGGGATGGAGACCTGGCTGCTGATGTGCAGCAGGCCGTGATTCTCGGCGATGAGCTCACACCTAAGCTGACATGAAGCAGAACAATCCAGACGCATCATACAGTAATGGGTTTCCGCGTTGAAATGTTATATACTTGGCAATTTTCCGTGTCGTGATCGTCCTCTGTCCGTGGTGCTGAAAGAATCATACTGTTGCAGAATCAGAACCTTTTTCACTGTCTATATTTCATATATATATATATATATATATATATATATATATATATATATATATATATATATATATATATATATATATATATATACACACACACACATACATGCATACATAGTAGATGCCCCCCCATCCATTTATTAACTCATGTTTCTTTGTTATTGATCTTTAGTCTGTTAATGATTATGATTATGCTCCTGCAGCTCCTGAGGTTACATGTTACATGTTGTGCAGGAATTTGATTCAGTTTAGATTCTCGAGACATAATTAGATGAAAAATGCCGTTTCATTTAATTGTGCTCCCTGTCCAATTCAGTCAGAGTTACAAAAACTGAGCACTTGCACAACAACATGGAGTTTCCTATCCAGTGAAACAGCTGTCAATGTTATTATCTTGTGAAATGTTTTGAGTGGTGGCAGATGAACCCTTATTGACCAGTTGACCTTAAAACAACCTAAAAGAAACAATAATGAAACTGTCACTTTTAGCAACTCATTTTGTCCAGTATCAACCACTTGTACCTCTTTTTTTCATTGTTCTAAATTCTCTGATTATTACACAATAATAATTACAATGGATTAAGCTTGATTGAAAAGTCTTGCTTTGTTATTTCGGGGGGTTTTTTGCCTCAGTTTTTTTCTTCTTTTAATACTAATCTCTGTGAGTTCATTGGGAAATCCCAGATTACAAAAATGGCCCCAGTTTTAAACATAATAAAATATTTATGGTGGTTTTAATGCTCCAGAAAGTAAATATTTTATGCAGTCGTCAAATCTAATAGATGTTATTTCCCCGATTTGAAAGCTGTGTCTGATTTGGAAATTCACATTTCGCTCATTTCATGTTTGAGTTGTTGCTAAGTGAAAGTAGCAGCACTGATAACAAAGTAATTTGATTTTGTTCATAGATTATTCACTTAAAACAGTTACCAAAAGAAAGTAAGAGGCTGTTGTTTCCTCTTTCCATTTATTTGATTGTGTGTTTTTGACTCAGATACATAAATATCAAACATTAGTTATCTTGTTTGTGGTTTGAAAACAAGCATGTGTATCTACATGCACACAAACTAACATGGCCAAAAATACCTTAATTGGGATTCTGTGTCAGATCTTTGTTTACAAAGTAGAAAGTTAATTTGAACCTAAAATACACAATAGAAAACATCTCTTATCATAGAGTGGTGTTGAAAAAAGTCAGTTGTTGTAAATAAAGGTGATCTAGTCTCTAAAATACTTTATATCTGTTTGATCTGTTCTGATTGAAATTGTCGGACTTCACACATTTTTCTTAAATTTTATTAGATCAGAAATTGGTAGAATAAACACAAATGTAGTATAAATATTAAACACTGAGAAAGAAAAATGGAAATACCACAGTAATCATTGATTGCCCAAATGTTCGAAAGTATTAATTTATATTTGTTTGTTGTTTTAAAGGGAGGTGGGTATTAAGATACATAGCTTTTTGAGCTACATATCATGCTATAATGTTATTCCTGTTTGTATAACATTATAGCGTTGCTTTGATTCTTTAATGCATGTTTGAGAAATTATTTAATCTCCCATGGCAACCATTTGGAGGTCCATAAACACCTGGTCTCACCAGTGTCGCCTTTTCCACGCAGCTGCAGTCTCTAAGCTGAGCTTCTGCCTCACATAACACCCCTCCCCCACTCAGCTCCTCCAGACTAGTGGTAGCAACAATTAGGAAGCATCTGGTGGACCTGAGAATCTGCTGAGGTCATCATAGGAACTGCTTCTCAGTGCAACGCTCCAAAGAATGTTGTAAACAACTTAAAAGAGAAACGTTGTGATGATGTGATGAAGGCCTTGTGTCAGAAAGAGCAGGGACTTCTTAAAGAGACAGAGACCCAATTTCAAGGCGTTAATTTGCGAAGTCACATTTCTTTTAAGTCATGTTTGATATATCAGCATTTTTATAACAGCTGAAGGTGAAATAGTTACTAGATTATGCTATAATCTAGTAGTGCCTGAAAAATGTTTAATACTGCCCCTTTAAACTGAGATCTGGCGGACAACTTAAAAATCGGGTTTTACCCATTCAGAATAAACATCTTTTTATGTTCTTGTCAGTAGGGGTGTAACAATACACGTATTTGTAATATTGGTATAACTCTGTCAGTATCCATGTGCACAGATTGAATACAGCACTGTTTTGTACTTGAACGTACAGAATGTTTATTTGCACACGATGCAGTTTTATAACTTCAGACAGCAACGCCAAAAGAAAGCAAAGATGATTCCCAGCTGTTACTAATCCGTGGCCTTTGGGAATATCAAGGTTTTCCTGCAGCTACAACAGAGAAAGTAAGGTTTACTGAACCAAAACTTTATCTCAGCGTATGCATCTGTGAAGGAATGCTGCTCACTCTGGACTTAGCTGAATTTCACACCTGAAACGATGTAAACACAACTGATGGTAAAGAAAAATCAGCTCCAAATGGCTACTCGTAGCATCCAATCATCCCAAACTCCATACGTCTAAATTGCATTGGAGTAATCTTTGTTGATGAGAAGGGATTGTCCCAACACTCGGACATACTGCATTCAGCTAGAGCCGGGTTGCTAGATTACTGAAATATTTTAAAGCAACTCCAAAGTGATTTGAAGATGTTTTATTCTCAAATATGTGCAAACTCTTATTTAAATTGAAGCATACTAAAAACCCAAATACATATCAAACCATAATGTTTGTAGACATGACACTGTTACCAAATGAATATTGGCATGGATTTTCTTTTAGATTTTCTTAGACTTTTTGAAGTGAGAATCTTAGAGGTTGGTTTCAGCAGTGAACAATCCCCATTTACTAATCACTTAAATCCCAACTTGAGATGCTTTCTTTCTATCCTGGTGTAATTTATATGGATCAACACTGCTAGATTTATATAAATCTGTTTGCTCCTTTTATGCTTTCAATATCACCAATTTATTGTCAGATCTGAGGTTGCTAAAAGATGTGAAATCTACTAACAACACAGCATATTTTCATCACCAACAATTTTCTTGTCATATTCTAGTTTTTTTTTTTCTTTATTTACATAAGTACACATCATGACAAATTATAGCCTGGTATGCCATTATCAAAAACTATCATCTAAAACCTTAAAGATCCCATACAGTAAACAAAAAAGCTGTACCTCTTGTTGTGTTTTGATTGAAAGATTGTCTGAATTCTTCAAGAAATGTAATAAAAAATGTTTATGTCACCATTGACCTATGAAAGAAACTCCAGTTTATTTTAATAAATCAGTCTTTATTTCAATATATAAAGTGTTGATTTGCTCAGAAACTGCTAGAAATGAGCCAGAGCAAGAACACAGAGATGGAGTCTGAAAAACAGAATTCATGCACAAATATGATGAGATTTGCTTTAAATCACAACATTTACATATGAAACCTTTGGGAGTATAATCCATGTACCACATTGTTTCCTAATCCCTCTTTAATTACTGTGCTAGAGTGGGGGAACAACAAGGCTAAAAGGCCCAGCTCGGAAAATTAAAACTCAGACAGGGTGAAAAATAAATGTTATGTCTGTGCACACATCGTCGCATCATCCCAGAGAAAAAGAGCAAAGGTTTAAAATACAATTCTAACTTCATTCTCTCCTTCAGTAAATCTTGCTGCTCTGATTATAACTGTCTTTTCCATTTTGTCTTTTTACCAGGAATAATTCAAAGGTGTACCCCAGTCAAGTATCACTACTCCTCATCCATCCTTCCACGGAATTTACCCATCAACATCACAAAGACCATACGTCAGGATGAGTGGCATGCTCTCCGTAAGTCTCATAGACTTTCTCTGTCTGTTTTGCCATTTTTAGTCACCTAAAAATGACTAAAAATGTCATATATCTTTCTCATTTATCTCTTGAGCTTGAGAATGGTCTGGGACCAGTCTTGTTGGTTTTGCTTTGCACATATTTATTACATATGGCTTTCTTTCCAAGCTGTCAAACAAATCAAACTTTCAGTAACATTTAATTTGTTGTCCTTAAGTATTTTAAAGCCTATCTCCTCCCTCTTGTTACACAGCAGCAATGGCGGCTGTAATAATTAGTGGTGTGCCACTCCTCAGGGAATAAATCAGCCGTCCTCCAATCAGAAGGTCAATTATTCATTCACTGATTATCTCACTCTATTTGTCAGGGAACATGTATAGCGGCAATTTGCTCACTGATGTATTCAGCATCTGTAGCTTGTGTGATTGGCAGCAATATGCACTTTGCATATAGAAAAAGAAATCTGGTTGAATCACCACATGTGGTTTATTTTAGTAAAAACGTTTGAACAAAAAAAAAAAACTTACTTCACAAAGGAGAACTATCATCACTGTAACAATATAAAAGTAGGACAGAATGCTTTATTACGTATAATACATTTACGTTAAACCTACATCAGCCCTTTCATGCATGAATTGTGCTTCTTTGTGTCAGGATTTTTTTCCAATTTTTTTTATTGTCTTAAGGCATAAAAAAAGGTAGGAAAAAAACATTTGTGAAAAAAAGGCGATCAATTGTAATTTTCTCCAAATACAAAGTTGTTATTTGAAAAATCATCAGTAGTATTGTTCTTTAGGGGTTATCTGATGTCACAATATTTTTTTTTTACCTGGAAGAGTCGCCTACAGTAGAAGGAGGGACCGGGTTGGTCTGCATGCTTTTTTGTCTGTCGGCCATATTGGATTTAACAAAAATAATTTCTTGCATTTGCAGCTGATGGCCTGTAGTTGATGGTGTATTTTATGATGCATTAGTGTCCTCTTCAGTGATCTGTGTCCATTTGTAACATAAAAATCCACAAGAAACACAAGAAAATGGCTTTTAGGTAGCTGTCCACTGTAGTGATTGCTATGCATGAAAGGGTTAGATACTTCCTCATGAAACTCCTTAGAGACCAACACAGTTTCACAAGACTGTTTAATTTATAGTATTATGCAAAACGTTTGTGAAATACACACGATAAATGTGTTGACCTTCGCTTTCATGTTGGTGAAGCACCTGTCAGAGCAGAGCTCAAAGAGGAGAAAAAAGATTCAGATTTTGAAATTAAAAGATGTGCCCTAAAGGCTAAAGGTGACCCACCAGTAGCAGAGCTGACTGAAAGCTGTAATTCCTAAAATTGCCAGAGATGGAATCCAATTTAGCGTGTTGCTATGAGAACGCCAATGTTATGCCATCGAGTCAATTCTGAATTATATAATGTTGAGCTTGCCCACTTTTACCGAAACAAAGCATCCCCAAGTCATGACACCTGCACCTCCATGCTTCTCAGTTAGTGAAGGTTATTTTCTGGAGTGTTGAATTTGAATTATGCTAAACATGTAATCTGATGTCAAAATCTTTGTGAACTTTCTATCTGACAAGCTTTAGTCTGGCCTTTGTGTTTTCCTTAGAAATCAGAGGCTTTGTTTTTGCAGACCTCCTATGTAGGTCACACTGGTGCAGGACCTTTCTGAGCATAAAGGCATGTACTCCTTCAAAAGATGCAACAATGTTCTGAAGGGGTTCTCTTTGCTTCTCTGAGTTTTAAACATTAAATTTCTTTCAGAAAATTGGAAGGCTTCTCATCATGTTGACCTGATATGCCTGTTTGTGATTTTAGCCATTTTAAGTGGGAATACATGTGGGGACAACCTATTCTGTTGCTAACCATTAAGTGCATTTTCATTGTTTTTACAGAAAAATGTCTTCAATTTTGGTTCCTAATTTATATTACCTACAGTATAACAATTTTTTGTCACAGGCCAAACTCCACAGATTTTAGTTAGTTTGGTAACAAATCAGTTGAGTCCATCAACTCCCCCGCCCACATCATGTTATCACGGTTCATGCATAATCATGACTGCACACATTTACAAAGCGCGTTGACCACTTCTTTAAAAATGTATATTTATTGCTCTGTTTAGTGACGCCGGTAGTGAAGGCTGATACAGGCAGATTAGGCAATGCATATGATTCTTTAATCAAGCAAAGGAAGAACATACCTACTTGGACAAGCAACAGAATAAGTGACGTAGCGTTTGGGAGGTCAAACTACTGCAGCAGAGGAGTTGTTAGTGATGGACAGTGCAGGATCCCCTCCCTGGGCATGTTAATATGGAGTTTTTGTTGCTATTTTAGAAAGACAGGTGCCACTTTTTTGGGTACACCTTGCAAACAAGATATTGGACTCCCTTTCTTTCAGAGCAAGTCTTAATTTTTATGGGATAAAGATGTCCAAAATATTTTGATCCATGCTGACATGGTAGCGCTAATTTAATTGCTGCACATCCATTATGCAAATCTCTCTGTTCCATCACATCTCAAAGGTGCTCCATTGGATTTAGATACAGTGACCGAGGGATTAGGACTAGGCAACAAATCGATTGTATCTATGAATCAAATTTTCTGTTAATTATTTCACTTTTGGAAAATCTAGATTTTTTTTCTAAGTCTGCCCATGACATATCATCTTGTCTTACACCCATATTTTAGAGTTTGGATTTAGCTGGATTGTGAATTCAGGTCAACTCTCAGAAGGGGATGAAGGAAATAAATATTTAAAAATATATATTTTCTGTCATTTGTAATGTGTTTTTAAGAAAAGAAAGACAGGAAAGAAAAAATTAAAGTTGAAAATCGCATTTGCTTAAAAAAAGAAAAAAAAAAGTAAATGCAACCAGTTACTGGTTACATTTACTCAGTTACATTTGCTTGAGTAACTTCTTGGCAAAACAAGTACTTTTAAGAGTATTTTAATACACTGTACTTTTAACTTTTATTATGAAGTATCATTTTATTATGAAGTATCGGCACTCAGGATGCAGGAAGGATCCATGCTTGCATGTTGTTTATGTATGTTTCACTGGAGCAGATGACACTTTTCTAGTCTGATTTTATCCAATTTTGGTGACCCTGCATAACATGTATACAGGTTCTCACTCCTGCTAGGAGTGGCATCCAGTGGCATGTGACGCTGTTGTAGCTCATGCATGTCAAGCTGCAATGTGCAATGCTTTCAGAAATAGTATTTTGAATAACCTGATTGTAATGCGTGTTTATTGAAGGTACTGCTGCTTGTTTATGATCTTGAACCAGTCCTGCTGCGTCTCCTCTGACCTCTGAAATCACAAAGATATTATCGCTTTCATTGGATATTATTCTCTTTTCAGACTTTTCTCGGTAATCCTGAGAGAAGGTTGTGTGTGAAAATCCCAGCAGATGAGCAGTTTATTACATATTCAGTAATAAACTGAGAAATTTTAAATTTTCCCATTCAGATTCTCAGTTTTAACATGAGAAATTTTTCTTCAACATATCTAGGTGCCTATAAGCATTGAGTTGCACCCATGGAATTGTCTGATTTTTATTTTATTTTTTATCAAGCAACTACAGAGGTTAACTTAATTAACAATAACTTTTTCAGAGGCAGTGTCAAGATGTTGCATGGACTAAATTTTCTTCCTGTACCTATATTTTATGTCATCCAATCATAATAAGAAAAAGTTGTTTAGCTCCTTTACTGTTTTGGAGGTGTAGCTGAAGAACGACTCAGTTTTGATCAGCTGTTTCCTAATAGAGCCACAAGCATCACTTAAAACATTATTATTTGTGGTATTTATTACCACAACATTGTAATTGACCACACAGAAAGTCCAGTACAATTGCACAAAACAAATAGGAACATTTTTCTTTCAAGTTTCATGCATTTGTGGTTTTTATTCATACACCTAGCAAAGATTTAAAATAGCTTTACTTGAACCAAAAAAATAATAATTTCTGATGTGAAAATAAGACTATGTTTTTGGCTTTGAGGCTAGAACGTCTCCTTGCCATCACCCTAATTTTTAGCCTCCTCGACCGATTATCTGTTAGATTCCAGTTCAGACTCTGAATCCACTTCAATAGATTGCTAAGACCAATAAACTGTGGAAACAAATGATGGTTAACCAACCATTGTGGGACTAAACAAAGAAGAAAAGCAAACAGAGATTGCAATCCCAAGCGACCACAACATCAAGAACAAGTAAGATAAGAAATGTATTTTATTCCAGTCACAAAACTCTTCTGTAGATCTTTAAATAAATCTTCATCAGAATTAGAAGTTTGCATTTGGTATCTAGGCTCCGGTCTCTTCACTCCATGCTGCTCAACATGTCACGGAGTGATGGGCACATCTCTGCTTCCTTAACATGTCTTGCACAAGTCAGGAAGTGAGGAGGGGATATCTGACCTCGGAGCTCAGGAGGGGGGATGATGGGGTGGTGGAGGGGCTGAGAGGAAACAAGCAAAAGCTGGCAGCAGCAGCGGCTGGCCGGCCGGCCGGCAGGCAGGCAGGCGGAACATGATGTGCAGAGTGCAGCAGAATGCCTCGCAGCTTAAATAGACCACCGAAAATGTTAGACTATGCTTCATATATTCTGCAAAGTGTGTGAAGGATCACAAATGAAGCAGCAGCACGGCAGAAGTTGACACACCTAAACTAGCTTGTAGGTATCGCCTACATACATGCACACACCATGAGAAAAACTTGTGTCCCCTAAGATCATGATAGAAAAACCTCCTGAAAGCTTAAAGACGCATATTTGCAATGAAGCTTGCTACGATTGTAAAAAAAAAAAAATGATCGCACCCGTCCTAAAGAAGCATTTGGTTTGTTGTAGAAAATAAATTTATTTTATTCTTCAGATTCTTCCTCTTTGTGTGTGTTGTTTCTTCTTAAAGTGTTTCAGGTTCCTTCAAGTGTCAAACCATTTGTATGTTAGATGAATTGGTGACATTTAATTGACCTCAGATCGAATGTGTCATGGTTTTTGTGCTCAGATTTTTAGTTTTTCCTTTTTTTTGTTCTTTGCTCATGAATTTACATAATGTTTGCATATTCAGGGTTTATTCGATTCTTGGCTTGTCTTTGTTCACCTAGTGTTTTAATTTCTCCCAAAAATACAGGTCCACTTTTTCCTCTTGATCTTTGCACACTAATCTTTAAACATGTAAAGATTAAATGAGTAGTAAAATCCAAATTTTAAAGTTTTAAAATTTGTTATAACACCTCTCTGTCCAAACGCTGACTCTGCAATGTTTATATCCCTCCAGATCTAAGAAGAATGACAGCCGGCTTTGTGGGCATGGCCGTGTCCATCATTCTTTTTGGTTGGATCATCGGAGTGCTGGGATGCTGCCAGCAGCATGACCTCATGCAATATGTAGCCGGCCTACTCTTTCTCATGGGAGGTACTGCGAAATCACGTACACACACATCTGCACACTTGCATGCAGACAGAATCTGATTTTCATCCAGTTACTGTGTTTATCTGGTGACGGCTGAGAGCACATTCGGGCTAACATGAGACAGCAGATCAATCGCTTGCAGTAACGCGATCTTGCAGCGCATGAAGGAATCTTAGCAATTGATCAGGAGTCCCTTTGAATCACCTTTGGTCTCTTCTGCTCACACAGGAACATGTTGCATCATCTCCTTGTGCACATGCGTGGCAGGAATCAACTTCGAGTTGTCCCGCTACCCGCGCTACATGTACGGCCTCCCTGAAGACATTAGCCACGGCTACGGTTGGTCCATGTTTTGTGCCTGGGGGGGCCTCGGCCTCACATTGCTGGCCGGCTTCCTCTGCACTCTGGCTCCCTCCTTGAGCACGCCCGCTCGCACGACGACCCACAAACCGAGGCAGGAGAACGGAACCGTGTGACATGAGGTGTTACACGGAGACTGACCCACCAAACGCACAAAGCACACCTTCCCATGTTTAACTCTGAAACAGTTCTCGTGTAATCACCGTATCACCACACCCTCAACGTGGCCATATCCTTTCAGTGTACAGTGTGCCTGATCTGTGACAAAAACGCAACAAAATAAAAGACGAACTTCACACATCAAAAACCCCCTCGATGGACCTTCAGGAACATGAAGAACAACTTGTACAGCAGCTCATGAGTGGGAAACGGCTTCAAAAAAAGCCCTCTTTGTTGTTGTTGTCTGTTTTGATTTCTGAGATGCTGATTTTTCTGGCGCTTTAAAGAGAACAGATATCTCTGAATAGAATTACTCTTAAAATGGTGCTCTTTGAAACAAATAAAGCCACTTACACTCCTACGAAGGAAACACACATGCAAACACATATCTTCTCAGTTCCCCTGGAGAAATCTTGAGAGAAATCCTCAAACAGAAAAAAAGTCAACAAAGCAAACATCAGTCCAGAACATCCTGCCAGGACTCTGATCTGTGTCATTGTTTGTAATGAAGAAGAAGAAGAAGAAGAAAAAGGAAAAAAAAAACAGGCGTTTTGTTGCTCATATCTTAGTGAAAAACACAAACTGGTATGAAAAATTAATCAGCTGTATAAGGTTGCGGCTTGTAAAAATATTACACCAGTGTGATATAACACACTAGAGAGAATTAGCCTCGAACATCGAGGAAAATGCATTTCTATGTAGAGCCAGATATTTGTGTGAAATTAATATTCTTCTTTTTTTTTTAACTTTTCTCTCCTAACAGTAAATGAGATTAAGAATGATTTGTAAACCCAAAAGCCAAGTAAAAAAAAACAAAACAACAAAAACATGAAAAGTATGACAACAGAGAAGCTGCTGAGCTCTGACCTGATGTTGACGTTATTGCTCATGCAGCACCGTTGCTTGGTGACAGATTAATAATAACCTGACAGAAACCAAGAAGCGAAACCAAGCTATTAGCTAAAGAATATGTTTTAGTTGTGTCTAAAACATATTCTTTAGGGTTAGGGTTAGGGTTAGCGTTTCCGAGACTTTTTAGTCTCGCAACCGCTGAACACAAGCACATTAAGCTATTTCGGAGAGAACAAGAAAAGCAACGGTGGTCATCAGTGCAACACCACACTCATGATTTCCTAACCTAATTATAGAGATGCTGTAAAGTCAAACATTGTGAGAAGGGCAAATATCTCCATATCATTTGCAGCACAGAAAACAAGCAGGAAACAGGCAGCGGTGCTAATCATATGTACTGCTCCCTTTGTAGTGACACTCCTGATAAAGATCTCTAAAACGTCTTAAAATAAATAATTTATTATAGCACCATCAACTGAAAATTTTCAGAAAAAAAAAAAAATCGATCTTTAATCTGTGTACATCTACACAGCCGGGGGGGTGAAACTCACGTTGAGAAATAAAGTGCTTTTTTTTGTCTGTTTTGTAGTTATTTGTACCCTTAGCAATTTTTCTGAAACTTAAAATTTTCTTCTTTTATTTTGTATATTAATCGTTTTAATGTTTTTGGACTCAAGCTGCAGGTTGAATCCTAGCGTTTGTCTTTCTGCATAAACTTTTCTCCCTGTGCAAGCGTAGGTTCCCTCCAGCTTCACCCCACACTAAAAACATGCCTGTTGGATTAATTGACTTCTCTAAGAAACCAATTAAAACCCTGACAAGAAAAGACCGAGTTCAGACAATGGATGGTTTCAGAACTTTTAATTAGTAAACTGTTCCCATTTACCTGGAATATAAATTTAATGTGACACCGACGTACATTTTATTTAGCCACCAGGATGGATAAGCACCCCGGCTTATTTTACCGTTGTGCAAAGTAAGGCGGATGGTAAAAAAAAAAAAAAAAAAAAGAAAAAGTCATTACTAGAGCACTGCAGCAAATATTGGCATCTTGGCCTCACTAAATCTGCTTATTTGGGTGTGATTCTAGAAAAAAAAAAGTCTTCCACCATTATAAATGTAGGGATGTGCAGTTTTCCAAAGGCTACCTGGACTTTATCTGAAACTGTTCTTAGGTTTAATAGATCAAGACTGAACTTTTTAGCTATATTCCAGATGTGTCTGAAAAAAAAAAAAACATGCTTGGAAAAGCACCTCATGCTCACTGCTATACATATACAATACTTTCTTTTGCAAAGGCTCTTGAAACCTTCTTAGAGTTACTGGAATCATGAACTCTTTGAGATGCCAGAAAATTCATCCAGAGTTTCAAAAGTTTAATGATTCAAAACATTTGTCTGAATCAGGGCACAAATGTTTCCCCCGACACAAAATAGACCTTCTTCGATGGACTAATTGTTATAGAAAATGTCTGATGAGGTGAAGAAGAGGCGGCTTCAGACGAAGTCCAGGACTAAAAACATCCTCTTTCTGTATGGTGCAGTATTGTGAAATACAATAAGAGAGAATTAAGTGCTGATCTATTGGCAAAAAGGGGTTTTGGAGAGTATTAACACCAGGGGTGCCAATAATTGTACCGCTGATGATTTTGTGAAAAACATTATTTCTCAACATGGGTTTTTTTTTTTCTGCTTGATTATGGCGGGTTTATTTAAAAGCTTATTTAGATTTCTTTTATGCTTCTTTACCAGAGGTGCCAGAAAATGTGAAGAGGGTTATGTATATTATAAATGGAGTTTACTTAAAACTTAACATTTGTGAAGATCCACAAAATCAGAAGAAATGCAGTGTTTATTCCATAAAAGCAGGCTTAAGACCGAGGCTAGGGTTACCGATCTGACAGTATCACAGTGTCCCTTCTCAAACTGTAAAATATTTTTTTCTATTAAGCAAAAACAACTTTTATTGTGTACTAACTTTTAAAATGTGAAACTTGCAAAGGCACAGAAAATATCTTATCACCCATCTTTGTTTTAATTTGTCATTCGATTTTCATTTAAAAAAAAAAAAAGCAGTAAGTAACTAGACAAATCTTTGTTGGAAAGCACAACATCCAAATACCAAATAGGTTTTGTTATTGGATGCAACACATGGATTATGAAATATCTCTTTTTTTTAATGAGATTTCTGAAAACAACAAGCTGATGGGTACAGGTAGTGTTTCAAACTCTTGGGGTTTTCTTATTTAAATTGGCAATGAGGATAGAGTTTAAATGATTAACACTTCATTTGTTAAAAAAAAAGAAACAAACATTGTATTTGTGTATTATATAATTAAATATTGTGAATAGCTCTGAAAGTCATGTTGAGCCAAAAGGATTTAATATTCAGCTTAAAGGAAAAAGAGACTTATTTTTATTTTTTCCCAGTGGTCATTTCAGGTATTAGGAATTAACAGAGAACATCACCTTCCAGAGATCACAACTGTTTCTCACTGACTAGAACAACTTCATTAAAAAAAAAATACAATAACTTTCATCAGTGGTTCATGATACAAGTATTAATGTCAGGTGTCGATTGCCTGGTATGGGTCTTGATCATCCTTCTGTCAACTATGTCAAATAACTCATATAAAATAAGGTGTCATAGTGTGTTGACAACACTTTATGTGATGTTCAGTCCTTCCAGTATTGCCATTAACGAGAAAATTAGCTAACGCATGACTGAAACTTGTACCGTCAGTGTGTGGTGAGATCTTTGCACTTTGCTGCATCATGTAAAGGTCAGTGAGCCTGGAGTGTGAGATAGATATGCTTTTATAAGGCTACACAAGGTAGCAAACGAAGATCAGGGCATGTGAGGAGCCTCGTTCCACGGCGCGTGTTCAGGGTCCAGGCTCTTGTATATCAGAAGCTCTGAATATGATATATGAAGATTTTTGTGTAAGATTGTGACAAAGAAAATTGACAGAATGCAACGCAACAAGATGATTTGGGTTTCTCAAGTTTTGAGCTCACACCCAAACTCGTGTGTATTGATATAAATATAAATGAAAACAGTTACAGTAACTGTATGTATAGGTCATTTACTACAAGTATTAGGTGTTGTGTCTCAAACACAGTTGCACACCGCCCCCTCAAGACGTTTTGTACGTTGTCGGTGGGGAAATTTGACTTCTCTGGCCTTGATGTGCCATCTAAGTTTTACAAATATCGTGAAGCACAGAATTACACCGCCCCTGACTTGATAAAAAAAAAAAAAACAAGAACTGCAGCACACCGTAGCAAGACTCTCAAAATATCAAAAACAAAGAACACTTGAAAACAATTCAACTCAGAAAGGTTGTAAAATCCTTCTCAAGTGGTTCCCTCCTGCGTGTTTCATGAGGAACTTTGTACTGCGAGAGAAAACGCCGCCCCCTCAGAGTGGCACGTGTTTCAGTAGCACAGCTATTATTTTCTACAGTTCATTTATACTGGGTGCATCCACTTCAGATGTTGTGTGGGATTTAAAAAGACATTACAGTCTTGCATGATCTCATTAGTTTCTTTCAATATATGATAAAAAAACAAATCTGTGTCCATTTTTAATTGATTTATTTTAATGTAATAAAATATGTATTTATTAACATGCTGTGCGTGCTGTTTCTTCTCATCTGTGCCTGCTATCTGCATTACCCTCAAATGCAAATTATCCTTGTTTGATCCGCTTCTAATTTCTTTTCCTTTCAAAGAGTGAATACGTGACAACTCCAGTCTTACTGAGAAAGCAGGGGGATATTCCTATTAACGGATCTGCGGCGCTGAAACTGGAAGCAGTTCTTTGGAGTGCGGTCCAGAAGAGCGAAGCTGCCGGGGCGAGGCATGGCCTTTTGTCAATGAGGACATGGTGCCATCTAGAGGGAGCTTTTGAATAGAGTTGATGGAAAGCAGAGCCAGTGTGCTTTGCTTTCATCATTGTACAAAAACGCTGTCGCTTAGTATTTGTGTGATCAGGATACGATTTTTCCACAGCACTAGCGTAAACTATTGGAATATGTATTGATTTTAAACCAGTGATTTTATAACTGCAGAATTACATGTAGAAAAAAGTGCAGTGAGTCATTGCTCCTGGTCTCTTTTTCAAGGTCGACTTTAACTTTCACTAGCAGAATAACTGCCTGTTTGTGACTGTGCAGCAACACTTTAAGGGTAAGACGAGAAGTCATGGCTCATAGACAGACAGAATGGTAATATATATTTAAAGGAGATATGATAAAATTGATGAAACGTTTTTAAAGATGTTTTTATTTTAATCACAAGTCAATTGAAACTGGTCATCATTCGAACAGGTTAATAATAAAGCATCAACAGTAAACCTCTTAGTGATCAGACTAATCTATTGGTTATATCCAAATAATAACATCAAACAAAAGAATAGAAACAAAACACATCTACTTTAACGAAGAGTTCGTAAGGGAAGAGAAGTAAATTCAAAGAAAGAACACTTTTGAGGTTTGAGAGATTCTGAATCTAGAAAGTTTAGAACGTTAAAAACAAAAACAGGAATGTAGGTTGATTAAAAAAAAAAGACATGATTTTTCAGCAGAATAACATACAAGGTAATTTTTATCATGCTTGTTGCTTTACTGCTGCAGATCTGTCATCGTGTTGTCATGGAGCTGTCTGTAGTGATGTTATAATCACACTAATACTTATGCCCTAATACAAATTTAAATTATGTTTGCCTTGTCATATTAAACAGCCAATAAAACGAGTTATTCCTCTTTTTTTAAACCCCTGATTCCATAAACAACAGAAAGACAAACACATGGAGCCATTACATTTAACCATCTATTGTTGGCAAGACCTGTTACTCCAACATTTAGCATGAAGAAGAAGAACAGTTTGCATTCATACTTAAACATAATAGTCATTATTGAAATATACAACTGATCCTAGATTATTTGTGGTTTATATTAATCAGTTCCTCGATCGTAATACTTCAGACCATCCAGATCATCATGGCTACTGCTACAGAAAAAGCTAGTGCTCCAGTAAGCAGCTATTTCAATATTTATCCCTGACTTATCAATGTGTTCTGCTTTATTATTCAATGTAAAAATAAAAGCAGTTAGTAGAAATGTTTAAGTTAGCACAGATTCGTTAACTATTAAAATTCTTAAGTTAGTAAAAAAGAAAACCCATCTCAGATATCCTGAAAGGACAGTCACCTCTGTCAGTGATGCATAAAAATAGGGGAATTTTGGCTTTAAACACTGAGGTAAAAAAAAAAAAATAGGTTCAAGCTGTTTTATTAAAATAACTCTTTGAGACTCTATTTCTTTCCCCTGTGGTGAACACCAACCACCATATAGTTTTCTGTTGAAACGTTCAGACCGGCGGGTTTTAATTTGTCCCGACAGAGCCTGACATCAGGCCTTCCCGGCGTCCCTCTTCCTGCTCCTCCCTCGCCTCTGCAGGGGTCGTGTTTCTGCAGGTAGCCTATGAAAGTGTCCCACCCACCGCCGACACGAACCATGACATGATGCTCATTCAGCATCTGCAAAGGTGACACGAGAGAGGAAGGTCGGTGCATGTTTGGGGATTCTTATTTATATGAAAAGCAGGACATTATACACACACATACATGCGTACAAACACACAAAACACTGTAATTATCACAAGCTTCTTGGACGTGTAGCTCTGGCAATGAGGACCAAATAATCTCTTGGGTTGCTTTGTCCAAATCTCATTAAACCAAATGAAATTGCAACTCAAGGCACCAGCTGAGCACACATGCAGCTCTAATCCAGACATAAGCATGCATGCTCACACACACACACTCTCACTCTCACACACGGACATGTGTAGATCTGCAACACAAAACATACAAAAGCTACTGGCAAAAGAAATAAGGAGACCAATGCATGACCAGGGTATGTGATGATTGTAGTTTCAGTGAGGTGAGTTGAATCTCAATCAAAACATTATTTATAGATTTCATCAAGCCTTGTAAAGGAAGAAGGAATTAAAATGAGTGCAGCACAGCCTCCCAGGGGACCTTACAAACCCATCCGTTTCCTGCCACTGTCCACGACTCCTCGCTCACCCCCTATGCCCCCCCTCACGCCTATCACTAATAAACCCTTCATTACTAAACCATTAAAATTGTGGTAATACACACGGATCCTCTCCTCTCGTGTGCAGATGTGTGTTTAACACGGCACACTGGCAGCCAGGGGCGGGAGTGAGGGGGTGAATCGATGCTACAAGCAAAGACATGCGCAAAGAGACCGACCAATCGAGCAGCTTCAAAGGAAACTCCAGCACGGTTTGGCTCAGCTGTCATCCTGCGGATTAAAATGTTAAGGTTGACAGGGGTCAAATCTGACATGCTGGATAAACATCTCATCAGTCACCATATAATGGGTCTGTCCTCCTTAAAGTCATAATTTCTTTTCTGGTTTTATTCCTACATTTTGTCAGCTAATAAAACTAGAGGTGTTTGACTTGGCATCTGTCCCCCCCCCCCCCCGTATTTATCTGCTTTAATCTGCTTTTAAAGGGGCCAAGTATTTTACTCCCCTTTTTTACCAATGTGATCGTCGGAATAAAAGATGCCATCCTGTGATAAAATATTCTGCAGAAGGTCCCTTTGTGGACTGACCCGTCTGTATACGTGTCACCCCCGGCTCGGTTTTCCAAACAATGTGTGCTACGTCTGCAGCCCGTAAACCACAGTCTGGATTCCCATGTGTCCTCCTCCCTGGCTGCTCCATTGATTCTTTCTCTCCTCTCCTGCTGAAATATGCATGAGTGTGTTGGGGGCCGAGGACAAACACTTGCCAATAGGAGGCAGGCTTTAGCCACATCCACTTCTTCTGATGTTGTTTTGAAATCGCATCCAGAATTTATATTTAATAATAAAGAAACAAACCAAAATGAATGAAATGATGAATGGTAAAGTTTCATTCCTGAAGTACGAATGCAGGTTTTCTCTTTTTCCAAGACGTCCCACTTTGCACGAAACACGATTAGCAGAAATCACAACCTCCTTGGCTCTGAATTATCCATCTTAGCTGCAGTATGCATGTATGCAAAACTATGAAACTGCATCATGACCTAAAGCTAACTGTATGTTTTGATTCCTAGCAGTGTTTGCATTCCAACACGTTAATCTTACATGGGGAAGATGGAGAACATCAGCTTGTGATAACACCGAGAACAGTGAGAACATTTTAAAATCTCTGGCGCTCACTTGGTCTCTGAGTAAAGAATTCACGTTAAAGCTTGTTGCTTTCATGACATGCTAAGGTGGCGATGTTTGCCAGTGACGACTCAGCAATAGATGAAAATGTATTGTCAAAGCCTCACGTTGCACTTATTTGTTCTTAACTCAGAAGTTATGAATAGTAATAAGTCTGTATGCAGACTTAGTTTAGACCAAAATCTTTCAGAGTAAGTTCATGTAGCAATTAGCAAATGCAGCTTAACTTTTGAAGCTTAAGTTATCATATCTATCTCATAAAGTACATCTGTGAAGCCATTAGCTCACCAAGATAAGACGCTTATCATGAGTTTACTTGACAACAGCCTAATGAAATGTTGACACTGTATCAACTTCCATTTTTAGATGTTCTTGATGTTCTTTAGATGTATTCCCAACAACAAAAATCCTTTTTTTTATTTAAACAAGCGTTTATTATTTATTCACTTTTACATTAATTACTTAATTTTATAATTCACACAGTGTATACTCTTGGCTTCTTTTTCAGTCAATCCTTTCTAATGTTCTCCATCAGTTTTAGGTTCAGAAGTTAACATGGGAAGACAAAGAGCAGTGAGATAATTTCGTTAATGTTTTACTCAAGAATACTTGACAGGGGCTGAGAGAGTTCACAAATAAAGACAAGGAAGAAGAAGGATTTTCCTCCTTTGATGGTTTCACCCAGACGCATCATCTTCAAAACAGGATTTCTACAACATGAAAAACATAAATGAGCTTCCGCGACGATCCAGGGGTACTAAAATGCATTTCCTTTCTATGGACGCCATCAGTCCGTATCCCTGCTACAAAGCTGAAGGAAAACCTAATTGGTTTCAGAAAGAAAGGAAACCTTTCCTCTTTTTCAGCACCAAAGAATGGCGAGGCACTCCACAGCCAGCATGATTGAATAGTCTCCAGAGGGAATAGAAGGAGGGGAGGCAGGAGGGGATGGGTGTGAAGTTTACACGTGAGGAGGGGCGGTCATGCTCCGCCGCTCATTAACAAGCTGTTTGATTAAAGCCCCTTGCTAATGACTTTGCCTCGGTAATCAATAGTATGTGCTCTTTACAAAGGTTTGCACACACCGAGTGCTCTCCCAGAAGCAGTGCAGGGGTTATCATGATGTATGCTAATTGAGGTGTATGGCATGTTTCCCTGCACACCCAGAGGCATCAGCGTGCTTCAAGGTAACAAATGACATGAGGGCTGATGGGCCGTGCCACTCTGTTAGAGATGTGGTTGCTTGACAGCAGCCATGTGAAAAGGGAAAAGCAGAACTGTAGTTGTTGTCTAAACTGGTAATTATGGTTGAAAACTGACAGCTGGACACAGTTATGTTGACATTGAGATGCTCTAAGAAAGGATGAGTGCAACTGGCACAGCAACACGTGCATACTGCAGAAAACCCAATCTTTAAAATGTTGCACAAAATAAAATATCTCACTGTCTACGTCAAAATACTTTGACCTGCTTTGGTCAGTGTATTATCGCCATTTTAGCCTTGGCTGACAAACGACTGGTGTTCATGCTGTATAGCTGAGACGTTTGCTGAAAAGAAACTGCTGTGCTTTGACTTAAAGGTGTGTTACAGGTGCAACAAAAGATATATCTGCAATAATTTACCTCTGACTGTGCCAAGAACCAGTTTAGAAACTATACGGATTCATAATGTCTTCAGTGACTTTAGCCAGTGACCAAAATTGTTAACTTGGAGTGTTCTTAATAGAGGAAATATTTTTCTTATGCTTCATCTGCAGAGCTGACGGCATTCAGACAGTATGTCCTGCAGTCAGCCATAGTGCATTAATGCTATTTATTTGTGTAGATGGGTGGACGCCAAAAGCTCGACCCTCATGCTTTAAACCTCCTTCACAAAGATGGTTGAGACTCCCAAGTGGGCTGCCATTTAAACCGCACGCCAGGGTCACGTCTCTGCACACTCATCCTCAGAGAGCCGGGTTTGTTTTTCCTCCAGGTTTTGTACTCTTCGCTGAAGGTCTACATCCTGAATACAATCTTTGTCAGCTGAATCCTATTCTGACCGTTGGTTGCCAAGCAACCCTGCCTCCCATTCCTTGAGCCTCTATACGGACGCATACGAGTGGAGCATGACTGAAGACGGCTGAAAGGCACGCAGTTGCTGAATTTCAGCTGCTTTGACACAATGCACTTGTTGCTAACTGGATTGTTGATCAACAGATCAATACTTTACTTTGCATTTACTTTGCATTTAGATGTTTTTATAAATTATGATAGCATCGCAAAAAATCTCTCAAAGCCCACCTGCAGGTATTAGTTGCCAACAGTAGCAGTGTTGTTTATTTCTGCTGCTGCTGTTTCGTGGTTTTGCTAGAATCTAGTTATAGTCTTGGATGATCTGTTACTTCTCACTCCCACCACCTGCTCTATGTTACTAATCAACTTGCCTGTTTCTAATCACGCTAATCACTTTTGTATTTGTTTATATACAGGTCCATCCCAACAAACGCATTATATTTATTTTTAAAAATGTTGAGTATATAGTCGTGCCAGGGCTTATTTCTGTTAATTTAAATACAGAAATGTTGGGCTACAGAAAAGCATATCCATGTTTTGTACAGCATATGCATTCAGAGTTTGGTCGGGGTAGCTTTCATCTAAAACTCTACAACCCTGTTCCTTAATGCAGATATTTGTACTTTTGGCAGTGTGGGCAAGTGTCAAGTACTGCTATAAAAATTAAATCAGTCACAAAGCTTTAAGTAGCTGATGAAAGGAAGGAATGTTTGAAAAATTTCTGGCAGACGACTTCACTTAGGATGTCAGCTCTTGACATGACACTCAAAGTCATCACTGACTGTGAAAATTTTCTCACTGGACCTAAAGCAACGTGGATTCTGTGCCTCTTCACTGTGTCCTCAGACTCTGGGACAAATGTAACACAAAAGTTGCTTTTCTCTAAAAATCTTAACTGAGAAACCGTGGTGTCTTTTCTCTGCTTGGCACAGATGAGGCGCTTCTCTCGTCGTCTGGAGCAGAATTAGCTAAATCAAGGAACGCCATAGTTGTAGCTTTTGTCCTGTGACTCAAATCAAAGTCAGCTTTTTATGATTGTTCGTCAAAGTCTTGCACAGCCTTTGCTTCACAATCCTCTCAAGGTTATGATTTACGAATGTTTGCTTGAGCATCCTTTTTCTGCCAAGCTTTTTTCTTCCACTCAACTTTCTGGTCACATGCTTGGATAAGATTTATTTGTATATTTTTCAGACTAAGTTAGCAGATTCTTACCCGTAAATACAGAACCTTGTCCCCTACGCGGTAGCAGCCTTTTGGCTGCTTCTCAACAGGGAACCTGGTGGGACAGCTGCAGGGAGGATTTTCAATTATGTTTCTCACCTGAAAGAGATAAAAAAAAAAAAAGTCTGCCTCAGGGTCAAGGAAGTAACAAAATAAGGCCAGACAAAATAAATTTCACTTTTGGAAAAAAATAAAAAAAAAATGCATACAATGTCATCCAAAATGCTTGTGCTGACGCTCCTTCGGCTTCTGGACTTGTTGGAAGAACGAGTGGTTTGTGCTGCTGGTTGGGAGGGGACTTTGGGAGTCTGTTTGTTTTCTGTGGCTGGGCAGGCTTCAGCAGAGGATCCCAGAGTTTGGTCTGTTAGGGGCGCTGACAGCAGGGCTGAAGCAGATGTGTCAGTGGTGCAAGATGAGGAGAACAAAGGGGGTTGTGTTGAGGCTGCGCTCGTACAAAGGCTAGAAGCTAAGAGGAGGGGTTGGGGAGGGGGCGAGGATGTAGGCAGAGGGTCTGTGGTGGCTGATGGAAGATCAGAGGCAAAGGAGGTAGTGAGAGGTTCAGGCACACAGGTTGTGTTCGAAGTGAGGGGGGCAGGTGAACGAGGAGGGGAGGGGGCCGAGGGAAGGGGCAACGTTGGTGGTGGTGAGTACAATGACGCTGGATAAAAAAAGCAGAGAGGAGATGATGGAGATAAGCACCCAGCCTCCTCTCTTTCTATCTCTTTTTCCAGTTTCACCAGGCCTGGTGGCTCCACTCCATACCTGGCAGTGAGATGTGACAAAACAATCAGAATCAGAATCAGAACGGATGAATCAACATAAAATCATTTCATTTACTTCCAGTCAGGGCTTGGTGTAACATCAAATTCCACTTGGGTAACAACAAAGTAAACCTGTTTGACTGTAGTGAAAGGTGCAATTCCCATATGAGCTAAAAGCAATGAGTTGTTCTTGATTATTATTATTACAACTCTCACATTCACTCATTTTGATATTTTAAAATTTTATACCCAGTATAATTGGATATCTTTTGATGCATCAAAAAAGTAAAATCCTAAGCTAAAATTTAATTATTATTATTATTTTCTCACAACAGCACCAGGGCAGCCTGTCCCACCAACCCCCGAAAAAAAAAAAGAAAAAAAAAAAAGTCTCATTTTAACAATTTTTATTTGTAATTTAGCACAGTTAAGGTATTTTTTTTTATCTACTCCCTGAAAACTTGCCAAGTTTAGTTTACCTGGCTGCAATGCGACCCAGCTCCATCAGGCAGAGGCACACCTCCCAAGGCTGCTTGTGTAGGACTGCATCAAGAGCAGAAACAATGACAAGAAGAATAGAAATGTGACTCGTACGAAAGAAAAGATGTTTCTGGAGATAAAAGTCTGTTTTTGACAAAAGGAAACAGGAGCTCCACCTGAAGCAGGAGGGGAAGGAACAGGGAATATCCTTCCTCGCTGTGGTTTCCTATATTTAAAGGTGAACAGGAATTCATGTGGGTTCCCTCAGATGAGGGCATGGGGGTGTCAGAGATTCACTGGCTGTAAAAATCTCTGCGGCTCCCCAAGTCTTCCCACCAACATGACTTGGGTTGTTAAGGTCACTTAGTTTGAATTAAAACACAATCCTATTTTAATCGCATAAGTCGCATGAGTCAAGCATGAGGTTTTTTTTTGTTTTTTTTTTCATTGCAAAAGAAACACAGAGAGAGGAAGCTCCATCATAATTATACTTCCTGTGGATTTACCTCCATATTATCATTGTCATTCATCTCTTTCTTGTTTGGGCAGGCCCAAGTTAGGGGTGTGCAGAAAAACGCAAGTAAAATATTTAACAGTACTGGGTGAGTTTCCATCCTCTATGGTAATTGTAGAGCAAGTTTTTATTAAATGACATCACAAGACACTCCTTTTGAAATGTGAACGTCAATCAGCAAACCATCTGCTGACTGTATAATATTTGCTCTCTGTTTATAAATCAGATTATAACCACTTATCGTATTCATAGCCCTCTTTGTGTAATCACCCAGATTTTCTGTTGTGATCTGTGATCTTCTGGACTCTCATTTCCCTCATTTCAAAACTTTAATTATTTCCCGGCCAAACAATTGTTTTGTTGTTTTTGACTCAAATTTAAAACTCTCTTCAGCTTTTGAGTAGAGATTTGTATGTTTTTAGTCAAAACTGATTAGAAATGAAAACGAAAAAATACATATTTTGAAAACACAAACTGAATTATCCTGGTACTTGGCATTTTTAAATCACAGACGTCCCTTTTCTGCATGTACAGTCAAGTTTAAGTTCATGCAATCGCAGCAAGGTAAAATGTCAAATACTGTGAGGTTAGTACTAATTTAAATTGTACTTAAATGCACAATAGTTTGTCAGCAGAAGGAGAAACACGTCAGAGTTGTTTTATGGAGAAAAAAAAAATCCAGATTTAACTCACCCAGATCCTCAGACTCAAAAAGGTATGCCTCTTCAACTCCAATCTTTCGACACCAGTAGAGGAAGTTGGCAGTATTGTCTCGGGCGAAAAAGGATCCAGAAGTTGCATCAGCTCGCCACTGGATCGCTCTTCTGACAAAGGCCTGTAATTGTTTTAAAGGTATGAAGTGAGCCTGCAGTGGGTATAGGTTTACCTTTTCTTACAGAAAATTAAAATTAGTCTTCAGACAGTTCTTAAACCTACCTACATATTGGGAAACAACACACACACACACACACACACACACGCACGCACGCACGCACGCACGCCCACGCACGCACGCACGCGCACGCACGCACGCGCACAAACCATAAAGCTGTTTTGATATAAGTTGCTGCTGCATTCTCCAATGTGCAGATTGGTTTGTACACAATAAAAGCAATTTAGAAAAAAAAAGATATCTTGTCAGAACACCATAACAGAAAAGCACACTGGACAGCTTACATTTATTAGCTTTTCTGACAGTCTGAGACCAAATAACCTTTTATGAGCAATTTCAAGTAAAATAAAACAATTTTCTTGATAAAACTTGGGTGGGCCAGGTTAAATAAGTTTAAAATAAGTCAAGTCTGTTTTAGATTAAAAAGCATATATTGGTCAATGTACAGGAACCTAAGTAGTAAAAACCTGAAAGATTCAGTCTATCTATCTATCTATCTATCTATCATCTATCTATCTATCTATCTATCTATCTATCTATCTATCTATCTATCTATCTATCTATCTATCTATCTATCTATCTATCTATCTATCTATCTATCTTTGACAGGTCTTCACCACATGGTAATTTCCTTCTTCTCCCTCAGGTTACTTCCCTCCATGCACCTCATTATATCCTTTGCCAACTTTTGCACTAGTTTTGTCAGACACAGATAACCTGAGCAAATCCAACAAGCAGTGTTTAGATGACAATTTCATTTGTTGAGACAAAAAGGCTACCAACTTTGACCTGTGTGGAAATATAATTACTTTCCTTGTTTAACCACAATTTGCCTTGCCATTGTTTGCCTCTGGTTCGTCAGACAGACTCTGGTGAAAAATCTATATGTCAATTATGAATAAACGATTTTAACAAGGAGCCCATGACATTTTGCAACATAAATGTGACATGAGACAGAGCTTCATTTCTCTTTGCCCTTTCCAAAAGACGAGCGTACGTATCCTACTTCAGCAAGTCAATCTTATGTTGGCGACACCAGTAAATAGGAAGTCAACTGTGAATAGTTGCGATGAATTTGTGAATGTGCAGCACCTTGTTGTTGCTGGTGAGGATCATCTTCTCTTGGAGCGTTTGTGCCAGCTGACAGAGGAGAACACCATTATCCAACTTTTCCATCAAACTGTCTGCAGTGAGGTTCAACCCTAAGGAACACACACAAACACACTAACCTACTTGCACAAAAGTACAACGATCAGACATACTTGGTGACAACATCTGCCTAACCATATAGACTTTCATTTCTATTAACTAAGCACAGTTTTTGACCTCAGTGACTGAATAGTGAGGATCACAATGAGGGGAAATGAAAAGTTCACCAGGTGAACCAGGGGATTTGAAGGATGAGTCTTTGGTGCAAGAGATTTATCAAGTCTGAATCACTCCACCGACATCTTTCAACACGCTCTGACATGTGCAGGCTCTTTTTTTATATTTTCCTGCACAATGCAAGCGAGTGGAGAGAAGCATCTCTGAATGTAGGGGGATTTCGGGGGATTTGGGACAATAATTAACTTGATTTTTTTTTTTTTTGTGTGTGTGTGTGCTAAAGAAAACGGCCTGCATAGATGATTCTAAACGCTTTAATCAAACTAAACATTTTTGGGTCCTTTTCATCTTCAGCTAACAAAAACTTAAAGTAAGCTGATGTTAATAAAGTGCCATGGTAGTGCTTTTCACGTGTACATCCTCCTATTCAATTTCCTGGACTGAAAAACACCTGTGTTTGTACAGCATGAGGGAAAAAAAATGCTCCCCCCCTCCCCCCCTTGCAGACTATAGTGATTTGTAACATAAAGAAGACTTCTCACCCATAATAGAGTTGAGCCAGAGCGCCAGGTCTTCTTTCATGGGCAGGAGGCTAGCATCATGGCGGTAAGGCAACCACTGGTTGTACGTATGCAGACAGGTGAGGCCCGGGCCTAAGTGTCTGTACTTTGGAGAGAGAAGGCAGCTCATTCCCAACCCTGTCAGGCGCGTCGGACTCAGAGGATCATCAAGACCTGCTGCGCTCATCATTCCCACTTCACTTTCCATGACTCTCCTCCAGCTGATGGAGCAAACATTAGATATGTTTTACATTTTCATCTGTGTTTTAAAAGGAAATTCAATTAATTTAAAACCAGATCATATTGTAACTGTCCAAGAAACATATGTAATAGTTATGAAATCTATATTTTTAGTAAGATTTTTAAAAATGTGGCACGCAAGTGGCTTCTCTTTGTTGTGGTCAAGATGGTTTTTAATAGCCAAATTATGATTAGCACATTATTGAGTCAAAATAAATATTTGCTCCAATAAAAAATAAACATCTTGCTTGTATTGCATAGGCTACCTTAAACAAAACATACAAACAGAAGGATCTTTATGGTGTAACAATAATATTAAGGGGGCACCATCAAAAACAACGTGTTGAAATTTACCGCACTCTGTCTGCAGCATTGTGCTTGATGCATCAACCTCGTATTTTTAACCAAACAATACTACAGACATCCATTAATCAAAGGGATTAAGCTGACTGAGTGCAGACAGATTGTGCTTAATAAAACGTACAGCCGCTGCCCTGAGCTGGTCTCCTGGTGCTGCTGCATGGCTCATTTATTCTGCTCCCAGAGCAAACTCCATCATAAAGCATGGCCTCTTGCAGAGACATGCTCTAACTATTAGCGATACTCTGGCTAATCAGCTGGAATTAAGGTGACAACCCAAACAGCAAATGGTCTAATCTGGAGTTACAAAGAACAAACAGCTCAGTTTAAAGTTTCATTTCCACATAAATTCAAATCCCACAGCTGAGCATTGAAGAAAAGCAAATAGTAGAGGGGATTCTTTTCCTGAACTGGGTCAAATCTAAAGCTATTTTGAGACGTTACGAACTTTCTCATAAATGTTACTGTGATAAATCCCACAGAATCTCTTTCCTAAACACAGTTTTATAGCATTTCAGTCTTCAGAAAAATGAGTAAAATTGGTATTTGCAGGTACAACAATTTGCATAATTTGAACAATTACTTTCATTTCTACTTGAGTAAAACTATACTGAAGTAGTGCTACTCTTACTTGAAGACAATGTTTGACTGTCGCTGTATACAATAATGCAGCATACAAGTAATGATCCTGTCATAAAGGGCTTATAGCTCTCTAAGCAGCTCTTTTAAACCTCTACTCAGACTTACATCTTCAGACAGAATTGATCTCTCTCATCATCCCAATTTCCAAAAACATTTATAAGGAGCAAAGTAATTAGGATTCAGCGCAAGGAGAACATAAATGTCTGGGCAAACTGTCCAAACAGGCCATCCGAAACACTTTCTCATTCAAGAGAACAGGTCTGTTTGGTTTGGAGAAGTAAATAACCAAGATGCATCTAGATAGTGACCACAATATGAGACGAGATTGAGACTCTTCCCCAGAGCTACTGGCAATTGTAGCATTCAAAACATCTCTTGCTTGTTTTGATAGTCAAATGAACCAAGATTCATGTAAACACATGTGAGAACCAGAGGCACTGTGAGAAAAGACAGACCGAAACAAAAGTAACTCTGTTCTGGAAGATTTTAGCCAGCATGGCTGTGCAAAAGTGTGAGAGAGGAGAATGTTTGGCATAGTCTTTACAAGAGAGGAAGGAAACTGTTTCCAAGCTCAGGGAAATTTTTGTCAGTTAAAAACATATGATTAATTTAACATTTTGCAGTTCAAAAAAACATGAAGTACAGGAAGTCTGCTGGTGGATATGCAGCACATTAAGCCTTATAGTAGCTCTGCAGAAGGAAGGCATTGTTATTCTGTTACAGTTACTGCGGACAAGCGGAGCTCTGACAAACTCAAAGTTGTGATACACTTTAACCAGATATTAAACTGCATAATACAAAAAGAGGAGCATTAAATCTGGACAAGGATGTCAGAAATCTGGCCTCACCCAGCTAAAGAGAAGCATCCCTGCACCTTATTAACTCCAGCGCCTCTACATGGTGATGGTGTGTTGAGTTCACAGTGTACGCTTTCATTAACATACAGTGTTTTGCATGTAGGCCAAAACGGGTTTCCTTTTGGTCACTGACCAGAACTTCTTCCACACGTTTGCTATATTGCCTACCAGGCTTGTGGTACATTTCTAGTTGGCTTTCTTATTGTCTTCCTTAGACAATGGCGTTTTGGACTCTCTAGCATAAAGATGAGAGTAAGATTACTAGAGTTTCTTTCAACTTTCTTTGCAGCTCTTCCAGAGTTACCAGCCACCTCTTGGCATCCTCTTTATCATCTCTGCCCAGACAGTGGGCACATGGCGTGTGCTGAGATGACTTCATTTTGCAGCTTACTTTAAGAGGAAACACCTTCCATTTTGTTTCAAAAGCTGACCAAGCGGTGGAGGTTCTGAAGTTCACTGGTGTTCATTGCACAGGCCATTTGCTTACATGTTAAGGTAACACTGGTGAGAGAAGTGTATTAAAATATTATGAGACAGATGCTACCATCAACTCAACATGTTTTCCCGGGAAGTTTGTGATTATCTCAGTAGGAGAACTTTTCAGGAGTATTGAGTCACTGCAGCATTTCATTTAGCGATAAGGCTTATGGGAATCCTACCTTAGACAAGTAATTGTTAAAATTCCAAGGCCTCAATCCTCACAAATTATGATGTGAATAAAAAAGATAAATTTGAGATGACATAAATGTTATCATGCCCTTTTCCTCACACCTTGAAGCAAAATATGTACAAAGGAACTGAATGGACACTGTACATACAGTCTGTCAGCGAGTTCTGGACTTTGTTTTGTTGGCGATGATTAAGTTATATGACTCTCACAGGTCATAGTGAAAAAGAGTCTTTGTAAGTTCTCCATCCAGACATGGGACAGGCCTTTAGGGTGTGATTATATTGTGTATATGGAGGGCACTGCCTGCTGAGTTTGAGGTTCGTCTAACTGGTTGACCTGCAGGCCAGGAGAGCCTCTCTAAGAAAACAACCAGGTGCAAGATTCACGCCTCTGCTACAGGACGGCTCTGCTGGGAAAGACAAAGTACAGGTCATCCACAGGTCCAGCTCTCAGACACTGGCAGCCTTTGTACTCCTGCAGAGCGTGGTGTAGAATCTGTCAGCACACGCACGCGCACACACACACACATACACGCATACACACACGCGTGCACACGCACGCACGCACGCACGCACGCACGCACGCACGCACGCAGGTCTATGCTTGTATCTGTGTTTCTATTCCACCTCATTTATTTTCGTCTGCCTTGAATGCTTGCAACGATTTGCTTCAGTGATATCCCCAGTCTCTTAATTGGGCTATTAAACATTTTCACAGCATTTCGGTGGAAACAGCTGAAATGACACGCCATCCGTTCAGAGTGATGAATCTTCAGATAAATCAATGTCTTAAAAAAACTTCAAATTTGTTGTAAATAAGTAAAATATGAGTGTGATTAATGGTTTGAGCTTATATGACCTCCAACATGGCTTCTCCTGGGAATAAAACCAGAAGTTGTATTTGACAAACAGCTAATTTCACAACTAGTTCATAGAATTTTGCCACTGGACTCAGTAGCTATACACCTAATGTTTATTCAGAGGGAAAAAGCAACACGCAAAATGTGTCACTTATAGTGCAGTCAGTGTTCACACCTGAAAGCTGAAATTATCATCTGAGTAATCTAAAGTTTCAATTTTGCTTTTACATCTAAATTACTTCTAACCATTCATCTGAATAATTGGGATGAATAACTTTGAATGCAAATATCTATCCGGTTATGTTATTTCTTTTAGTTTTCATGATGTCATTATATGTCTTGCGGCTTTTTGGAGTATAAAAAATGTCGCGTAAATCAGCAAATGAACAATAGATGTTAAGCTAATTTAAGTGCACCAGCAACTTTCCATCAGCCGCTGCTTGGCAACATAAACTTTAAATGATCAGAGGCGAAGGAGGTTTGTTTGATGCTGCTGTGCTCAGATATGCAACTGTGAGTAATTATGATTTTTAATATGACTGGGTGTCACAAATAAACTCAAATGTTTCTTGAATAATGTCTTAAATACAGAAAAAAGGGCATCAAAATAAAGTATTTATTGCAGTGACCTCACAACGCTGCTATGTTACTGGTTGAACCTTTGCGACATTTTGGCAAGTAATGCATCTTAAAGCCTGTAAATCTACTTTTATGCAAGGAATCTTATTATTTTCATCTATAAAAAGGAGCTGAATGTTTACTAAAATCACATTGAAACTCTGGCTGGGATATAGCTGTTAAAGTAATTCACCCACATTCATGTTATTGTTACTTTCCATTCTCTCACAATCAACCACTGATGTTGAAATAAAAAAAATAAAATAAAATACTTGCCAAACTCCAACTCTGCAAGACTTTCCCGAAGGTGTGCTTCCTTTCTTTTGCAGTGAATTGTCCTCGCGCTCACATGACTCAGGACCAGATGTTCATCTCCCTCGGCTCGGCCAAATGAGAGTACACAAGAGTGAAGCAAGGGGAAGAGTTAAAACGAGACTTCTTGCACACGCCTGCAAGTTTCTGGTGTCACCTTACAAAGTGAGATCAGAGGAAGAGGAAACTAAACTGAAAATATCCTCCATGCTGAGGTTGTTGGCATTCCTGAGTTTTTTTTGTTTTGTTTTGTTTTGTTTTTTTTAGAAAGACTAAGACGTAAAGAAATATCCGCTTCTTAAATGAAAATCAAGCCCATCATAAAGAAAGGAGTAATTTGTGATTTTGTCAATGGGTGACGACACAAAAGCATGAAAAAAAAAAACAATTCTGCACGTTTATTCTGACTGATTTTTCCAGTTTTTCTATGGCTTTTATTTTCTTACACGTCTGCCAACCAATTTTAATAGCACAATTAAAATTACACAAATAATTGCGCAATTGACGTAAACAGTGGAAAGAGAATATTTATGCAAGAGGCATTCAGTCTGAGACCAAACCACATACATTATCAGAGAGAGGATTACACATACTCATCATAGACATTATTTTCAGGATTCTTTAGTGATGCATTTTATTCTCTTCTTCTCTGTTGTTTGTTTGCTATCAGCGAGGTCCTGCCACTCTTATCAGAAATGGAAGGGCCAAAGGTTGGAGAATCAGAATGAGCCTGACCTTTAAGAATAGTTAATTATCTTTCAATGGTGTTTAGGACGGGATTGTTTCTGGAGTGGCTCCTGGATCTTTTTGTCTGTAACGGCCCAAGTCTTGAGTCAATCAGAAACTGCAAAGCTCTGGAGCATCAGTGTCAATGTTCACATTGAATTAACTGAGTTTCTGGTCACAAGAACTTAAAAGGTGCCAATCAACAATGAAGCTCCTGCTCCAACATTGATACATTCAAGCAAGTCTAAAACCTGTGGCAGCCTAAGCGTCTTCTGAGTGCAAGTTCTCAGGGAAGACCAAAGCTGAGTTATTTGGCCACAATGACAAGTTTGAAGGAGTTAAGTTGCAACTGCAAAGCAAATTGATGGGTGCGTCACAGAAGAAATTCTTTAAAGTTTCCCTAAATTATCAGCATTAAAAGTGAGTAGAGCAGGCCAACAACAAGCTTCTGGCATGACTTCAACCTCAACCTTTTTGAAATTTTATGTAGTTCAGTTAAACAACTCAGGCCTGGAAACCAAATCAATGTAAATTATACAAATTTTACCAATTCTAAAACAATAAGAGAACTTAAACGTCCAGGTAGAATTTTGTTTTAAGCACACGAAAGATATGACATGCTTCCTGTGGGTATTTATCTAAATATTAATGTGCGAGTTTGTTTCTATTTCAGGATGGATTTATAATTTGGACCCTGTCCCCATATTAGGTTGTATTGAGGGAAAGCAGCACAAGGACAAAATTAAGGAGTCATTGTGGTTTTGGTTTTGTTGCTAAACAAGAAACAAGAAGTCATTTATTCAAGTAAATCCATTTCATCTTTGAATGAAATTAATTCCAGAGTCTGCTCATGAGACACTGTATAGACATCTCACACTTTTCACATTTTACACAGCTTGGTTTGGTATCAGTTTGTAAAGTGGGCCGAGATGCTGCCACCTTCTGTTTGGTACTCTGAAGCTGTTTCCAGCATTATTATGACCATGTCATAAATGGGAGACTATAACAATCAATCAGATAGGTGGCAGCCTACAAACTAAACTCGATATATTCATCTGCTGCCCGTCCCAGGTGTGGCTGCTGGTTCATTTGCAGCTTCTCCCTGAGGACATGTCCCTTATGTTTCTACCTCTGTGAGACTCTCCCCACTTCCTCCTCTCTGACCTCCCCTTTCTATTCCATATTTAGTATTTCTTTGTGCAACACTTGTGTGAATACTAATAAAAGCGCCAGTGCATTACCCTCAGATTAATGCTTGATTTCAAAGATTAAAATTCATTAAATAATTTGCTTGTTTACACCAGACTACCAGCGCTCCCTCGTCTCCTGTTGTTTACAGAAATTAACAGACAGTAAACATATCCAGCATGAATCACATCCTGTTTCTGGTTTCAAAGGCTTGCTCTGCCTTTGAAACAGGTTTGGTATGGTAGCCATACTGATGATGTTTTAAAGGCCCGTTAAAGTAATTTTAACAACGACTCAGATGCACCCACAGAGTTAATAAATGATCCCTCAGCACCTGGAATGCAGCCACGGTTGTAAAATCGAGCCTGAAACACATTTTGTGGGACTTTTGCTTGCCTTAAGTGAAAGGGTTGTATTATTCTACATCCTAATGGTTGTCAGGAAATGATTGCCAGTGAGAAGTGAACGTGTTTTTTACCAGAAGGTCTGTCTGGCCCTGAGAATATGGGTGAATTAAAACAATGTCTCAGCTACATGATGTGGATCAACACATGCATGACAGATGGTATCTCCTGTTACCAAGGCAACAAAACCCTAAATCCGCCTTCATCTTGTCTTCCCCCCTGCCTCCCTCCTCTCTTCCACTGGTGCGGTGGCGGTGGGATGGGGTGTGGTGGGTTACGGTTGATCATTCAGCAGAGCACCATGTGCTGTGTACCACTCAAATTGGTCCCCAGGGTCAAGAGGACCTGAGGCCCATCAGATGGGGACATGCTTATTAGAGACTCACAAGTGTTTTATCATCCTGTCAGATGAACGCAGATCTGATTTTGATGTAGAATGATGTGTTTCAATAAAAGTGACCAATTTTTATGTATTTTGTGTGTGTGTGTGGGGGTGTGTGGGTGTGTGTGTGTGTGTGTGTGTGTGTGTGTGTGTGTGTGTGTGTGTGTGTGTGTGTCTGTGTCATTCTGTTTGCATGTTTTTGTGTCTGTTTCCTATATGATTTCCAAACACATGCAACATGCCATCAAGCTAAGCTTGAATGTGAATGGTGAACACAAATCATGTATTTTTCTAATAAATAAATGAATAAATAAACAAATAAATACATTTTTAGAGCACTTTTTAGGGCAACCAGTTTTCTTTTTAGATAGAACAAATACAAGAAGAAAGAAGAAATGATGAGTTAAACAAGGTTAAAAATAGACAATAAAATAAAAGTGTGCAGTTACCACAGCTGTTGTTGGTTAGAAGTACTCAAGGAATAAAACTGTCTTGTGATATTGAGGAGAAGTCCAGGTAAATTCTAGAAAGCATATATTCTAAAATATTCGGTGTTAAAATTAAGATGGCAGAAAATAAAAGAATAAATGATCAAAACAATCATAAATACAATCGAAAGGAAGAGAAGAAGAAACAAAGAAGGAAACCAAAAGAAAAAAGGAGAAAAATTAAACTCAGTAACTGGTGTAAAATTTTAATTATTCACAAAAAAATAACATAAATAAATCAATTAAAATTGTTTAATATTAAATTCAAAGTGTAATGCAATTCCATACTATTACCATAAATTGAAAATAGTCATATAAGTGAAAACTAAAAGTTAGTTAACAGCCAAACTCTAGAGCTAAGTTTCCTTTCAAAAATAAGTGATTTCCTTCTCCGATAAATCACATTTTGTCTGCAGACTCACCAGAAGTTTATTTTTGATGCTTGAGATAAAGAAAGAAACAAACAGATTTCACTGAAAACAGCGTGATATGAAACGTGCTAATATGTGCAAAAAATATGTTTCATTGTACAAGAAATGCCCTATTCTACGTATAATTTTATTTGATTTTAATCTTCTTTGTTATGATCCTGCTATCGTATAAAATCTGTCACAGGTCTGAGTGTCGCAGAGGTGCTCATATAAATGGCTATTAAACAATTTGTCTGTCAGCCCCGGTAACGAAAAATGAATTCTGGCTTCCTCGACTCAGACTGCTGTGCCAGTAGCTTCGGGGCAAACCTTTTTTTTAATTAAACTACCTGTCAAGCCAAGCCTCTTATGTTGACCCAGTCCGGTAATTACTTTACATTCTAGACTAGCAAAGCAAAAATACAAAGATAATGTGACTTATTTATGCTTATGTTTCTTTTTTGTTGTTGTTTGGGGGGGGGGGGGTGTTTAAAAATTTGAATAAACAAACATTTACAGTTGTTTTCCTTCAATGAAAGTGACTTTTGCGGTGTGTCCAATAGAGGGTGCTAGAGGGCAGCATAGCAACTTACTCTTAAATCCTGTTTTCACAAGAAAGGAAATGGGGAGTCATCTTTAAATGAGTAAAATTATAGAGAGGGGTACAGTCAGTTTGATTTTGATTAGATAGAGATTAAAATAATTAATAAATTACAATAATTAACAGCTGGAGTCCATTGCTCAATAAACCTAAAAAAAAAACAAAAAAAAAAAAACAAAAAAAAAACAGATCTAAAATCAGAAGCAGGAGCTACTTTTAGAGTCATTTCCATTCACCTTCATGGTTACCTGACAAAAGCTGAGTAGATTTCAAAACCTTTAGTAAGGCATGAAGAGGGCTGAGAGGACTCAGCTCCACAGCAGGTGACTCGCTGTCATTTCTCCCTGTCACTGCGATCCCAATCACTTGGACGCTAAAAAGATTAGCAGGAGCGAGGGGAAGCAATGGAGTACCAGAGTAATGTAATTATCAAGTGATGGAGTGCCTGAAAGGTCCGTATTATCAGCAGCGAGTTTCTTAACCCCTGTCAACACCAGAGAAATCAGACCGTCACTCACCCTCTTGTGCAGCGATGGGCAAATGCTGATCTGGAGAGTTTGAGATATTGATATCTTAGTGTTTTTCTTTTAAATTGTTAACATTTGTAGGGTGAATAGGCTGATGCATTTTGTTCCCCACCACTTCGAGGCTGTAAAGACTATAAAGAAAAATTAAAACTGAATAAAGCACAGATGTACAAAACACAGCTATGTCTCGATTTGCAATCTATGCACACATACACACAGTACAGAATCTTCACCATCAGGAAAAGCTTCAGTCGCAACAAATAAATTAATTAGTAAAGAAATGTTGAGGTATTTAGTTTTTTTTATGTTTAGATAAAAAGCAAACTTTAAAAGTAGAATAATTTCTTTCATCACTTCTCTTTTTTCGTGGTTTTGTGAAGTTTCAATTATTTAACAATTTTTTTTCTGGAAAGTAACAAATGAAATGCATTTTTTTGTGGAAAAAACACAGCAGACTAAAACCAAGGGAAAAAAAAAACAAAAAAACATTTACCACAAATAGTAAAGAGACACAACCAAGTCTTCAATGAAAACATTTTTGTGAGTCCAAGTGAGGGAATCAGTCCCAGTCCTGACTTGACAGGGGAAAGCTTGTTGCCGGTTCTGGTGCTTTGTACCCAGATCAGAGTTTCCGGTAGAAGATGTCTTTATGTCGTAGCATCTTATTAGAATCTGAAGAGTCTTGGGAATGAGACACAGAGTGTTGGATTTTAGTAAATAACAGTTACAGAAAGCAGGCAATGTTCCGTGGTTTTAAGTATTTCTGAAAATGTTATGTTAGTAACTGATGTGCTGCTATCGTCCATAAAATGGATCAGAACCCTTGTTCGTAACAGTAGGGAGCATCAATTAACTCAAAATGTCATCATGGATTTCAAACGCTGAAATGCTGTGCAGTGAATCGGATGAATTACTTAAGCATCTGAATGAACGCATAAAGTATTATAAAATAGGTATTTTCTTGAACTTTATAAACACCCTCATTTCTTGATTTCAATTCATATTGGCTGAGAGTTGTGAGGCTCGACTGAGTTGTCGAAACCTCAATTGTAAATAGCTTGCATGCATTTATGTGTTTGTTTAGGTGTCTGACTGAGGAGAAGGGAGACAGACTGACAGAAGGACAGAAACAGAAAGAGGATGAGTAAAGATCTTCCTCCTGTCAGTGGCAGAGGACTGTCAGATTTGCAGTGGTAGTGCAGCGGTGGTCAGAGCCGTGTGAAGAGAAGACCATTAAAAACAGCATGTTTGTGTAGCATGAAGCTGTGGAGGAGAGACCAAAACAAGCATTTTGTTCTGTGATCATGGCTTCTCCTTGTCTGCAGCAGCAAATCTGCTAGAGTGTGTGAAAAATGGATCATAGGTTATAATCACAAATTTGTGCCTGTGCAGTGTTTGCGTGTTTGCATGACTGTCAAAAGTCCATATGAGACAGACAGTATCCGACCAGTGGGTGACTCATGCAGCGCATCATTCAGATGTAGCACCTCTGCAGAGTCTGAGTCACCATGCAGCAGTGACAGAGTAGGAGTGTGAGGGGTGGAGGGGGGGGTAGAGCCATCAGATAACAAAGAAAGAAGATATGATGAAAGAAAGCTCATGACTTTATCTTATCCTTGTCACGTGACTCCTGTTGCAAGCTTCCTTTTATTCTGATGTCTTGAATGTGTTATCTTGACATCTTATTGATATTTTTGTCTGTGAAAGATCTTCAGGAAGTCAATATTTCTAGATATGATTTAAAAATTACTTTTACATTTTTTGGCTAAGCAAATTATTACTATGTCTGTTTTTATCATTCTAATTGTTAAAAAAAAAAAACTCAAGCAATTTTTTTATTTCCACTGGAAATCTTTACACTTTCCCCTATGACTGCAGACAAATGTCAAAAGCCGCCTTACTCTATTTGTTTGTTGCCTGGCCCTTTTATTCCTCCCTCACCTCAGTCCCATGGTGTTTACCCTCACTGGCTCAACTCTTAAAGGCACCTAACATTTTATCACTCTAACAACAGAAAACGTAAAGCTCTGGGAATGGTGTGAATGAGCGTTGTTAAGTTCTTGCTGAAACTGACTGTAAGGCAGAGAGTAAATAAGGAAAGAAGTGGCTGTATTTTTCCTTAAATCGTCAAGCAAGTGCATGGTTTCTGCTGGAGATGAGCCGTAATCGGCCGCAATTTTAAAGCAATTTTGAGCCCTGATGGGTAAATGGGTAAATTGCAGGTTGCACAAAGGAGGCCATTCATAGTGGCGATTACAGCTAATAGTTTAACATGGAGATAATAAGAGACTTGCTCTGAGAATTGAGATTGTTTATCGAATGCTTTTATCAGGGTTGTTGCTGCATAACACAAGTCACAGCGGTGGAAAACAGGTTTATCATGGTCAGCTCTCACACTGATAAGGCTGTGTGCAAAGAGCCCTCTCTACATGTACAACAAAAGGGTTCTGCTGTGATGGTGTCTTTCTCATATTATCCCTCTGCTTGGAGACCACTCTATCAGATGTGTCTCACCTCTGTGTCTAATGAAATCAGGCGGACACAAAGCGATGACATTAATTCAGATCAACAAATCATCTCAGGAAGGAGAGTGGTTTGTTAATTTATTTTATTTAGGTTTTTTTTGTTTTTTTTTATCATCACCACTCTATCATGTAAAATTTGTTTCAGATTATACTCCCTCCCAGCCCCCCTGGTTTTATCTTAAGAGAAAACAAAATTAGACATTAACAGCCCTGACACCCCACCTCCTCCCACCCCGTCTCTCACTTTTTAATGAGATTTGGAGTGCGCTCGTCACCCCACTGTGAAGCCATCGGTGACAGGAAAGAGGACAAAAGGAGGCCTGATGCTCGGGCTTTGGGAAATACCCCTCTCTGCCCCCCCCCCACACCGCCCCTCCATCGCACACATGCACATCTAATGCGAGCGCCCATCTGGTGGTAGAGCACTAAGAGGAGCGGCTGAATACAACCTGCAAGGACACACGTGCACAGAAACACACCTTAGTCTAGGTGTACAAGAAAACAATCCCCCATCCCCGTGTCTTTAATGGTTTTATTCCATGTTTTTTTTTTTTTGTCTTTTTTTTCTCAAAACATACCACTGCTTGTCTGCACATTGTGAATAAAAATAAAGCCATTTCAACAGAAACATTGTTATACACAGTTCATAAAATTAACTTGACAGATTTCCTTTAATTTTGCTTTCCTTTTAATCAGCCTTATGTGTTTCAGATTATCACACGCATTTTTCATATCAAAGAAAGAAATGTAAGTAACAAAATGAATTTCATAGAAAACATATTTTCACCTCAACCTAACAATTGGTTGTGCCGTCCTCGGTACTGAGTCACAGTGGATGATTTTCAGCATAGTGTTTTTACACATTTGTTGTTTTTTTTTTAATTCTGCCTCAGGAACAACCTGCTTAGTGTCATAGTAACACAAGAGCTTTATTGATTTAATATTTTATTCCATGTTTTCGTGGTGGAATTGGTGAAACTTGGCCATTTTCTCTCTGTTTGTTATGTGTAACAACAAAACAAAAATAAGAGAAATCTATGAAAGCAGACAACAAGCTTTGTGTTCATGAAAAGCAAATTATCCTAATTTTCTAAAGCAATGCAAGAGAGACACTTATTTGCACTGCATTCGTATTTCTCAGGTCTTTGCACATGATCTTGCATCATTACTATTTGGTGTAAGATGGAGTGTGTTTGAATTCCTAATATTAGAGTGCCTCGCCCCAGAGGCTCCCCCCTTGACGAACCGATGACGCATTTCCTGACATGATGGTCAAAATCACATGAGCAGAACAGAAGAAGGAGGTGGTGGGAGAGAGCGTTTGACATTGGGGGCTAGCTAAATATATACCGGCTGTATGGCTACAGCGCTGAAGGCTGGGATGTGCAGCCTATTGTGTTTCCTGTGTCATACGGGAGGAGGAACTTGCCTCTATTTTTTCAACCAATCAGCACTGATCCAGGTCGGGGGTAACTGTTATCCTGAATGAGCCTATAGAAGTGCATTTTCTAGATAGAAATATTCTCGAGGTTTCAATCCTGTGGTGGTATGTTGAGTTCTGTCTGCGTTCTCCACGTAAAATAAAATTAACTTGACAGATTTCCTTTAATTTTGCTTTCTTTTTAATCAGCCTTATGTGTTTCAGATTATAACACGCATTTTTCATATCAAAGAAAGATATGTAAGTAACAAAATGAATTTCATAGAAAACATATTTTCACCTCAACCTAACAATTGGTTAGGCCTATTGTGTTTCCTGTGTCATACGGGAAACACAATAGTAAACTCTCAGAACAGATGGTGTTAACACAGTCATTCCTCTGTGAGCACCTTGGACAGCTCACATGTGGGCGTGTGTGACCATACAACGCAGCATAAGTTGCGTTAGAAATCTGAAACCAACACAGTAAAACTCTCTTTGCAGTGAGAAGTAGAAAGATTGCATTAGTAACGCCCGAGAGTTTCAGGAGCTGCGAGAAGTAGTAAACTACTCTCATCCGAATTTGACATGTAATCAAGAGAAATGTTTGTTGTCGTCCTGCAGCCTGCTTAGGGTTGCTGGAATGGCACCGTGCAAATCAGAGCTTTATTTATGAGCTACACCAGACCTCAGGAGGTCGAGCATGACGTCGTGAACCCCCCCTACCCCTCGTCCTGTCATTAAAGAGTGATTTTGGCATCAGGTTCCACTTTCCTAAATCCCCTCCTTCCCTTCTCATTCTCCAAATCCCTTGAGGCCAAAGCAGCACCTGCCCCTACCCTCTCTCGAACAATCATTAAAATGGCTCAACATATGTTAACTCATTCTCTCGGTTTGGGACGGACACACCCACATGCCGTATTTTTAAAATAATTTAGAGTCTCAGTTTCATCACATCAAGTTGCAATAGGTTGTCTCTTTTCCCACCCCCCAAACATTTCTGTTGTGTGTTTTAATGTAATTTACTGGTGAGTCGATGGCCACAAACATTTACGGGCCACCTCCACCCAAATGTAATGGGACAGCATGACGGTTAAGGCTGGTTGACTGTGAGAAAACAGTTTAGGGCTGAGTGGTGACACGTTTATTGAGCTTGTCAAATTAACTCATGCAGTGAACTGAGACAGGAAAAGACTCACAATAAAGCACACGCACACACATGTGTGCACACACATAGCCTAAAACAGACATAAGGAACATGTTTTTAATATTACCTGGTTCAGATGTTGTGCATCAATCTGATCTCTGAGTCACCTTACAAAGCTCCTGCAGACGTCAGTGTTGTCAGGCGGCATGCCTGTGGTCTGAACTATATTCCTTAAGCGATGAATGTAAGAATTAGAATGACACATTGTTTCTCCTTATTAAAACGAATTCATCCTCCAACAGATTACTAAGATTGAGCTTTACTTAATGCATCCAGTGGTTAATGACAAATGTGGCAGAAATACAATGTTTGAAGAGATGTATTTTGATGGTAAAACATCTATACTTAATGCAGCTTCACACAAATAGGAAACACAATATCTTATATCTCCCGAGAGCCAGAATGACGTTTTTGTTTCTGGAGCCATTCAACACTTCATTCAAGGTTAGATTTTTCTCCCCCAGCGCAAGACGTTTTCCGTGGTTTTGCATTATTGATATCTGAGTTCTTGAGCCACATTTTACCACAGCCTTCACCTAACAAACTGTTTGTTTGTTGTTTTTTTTTTACAAAGGATCCAAATCAAGAAAATCTCTAGAACAATAATAGTACTTTAAACTCTCCTTTTCACTACGGTGATGAAATGTGTACCTTAAGGTGTCTATCTCTACTTTTAAGTTAGTGTGTTGATGGGAAGAGAACCACTGCAGCTTCATATTATAAGTAGTCAGTTAAAGTGGTATTGGGCATCCAATTTGAAAATCTTCCTTTAGAGGGTTTTTGGACGTTTCCTACTGAAAGGAGACCATGGATTGGACTCAAAGCTCACTAGACCTGGGAATTGCAACCCCAGGTCTCGAATGCCACTGTCCTGCAACTTGTGAATGCATCTCTGCTCCAATGCAACTCAATCAAATAAATGGTTAGTGACCAGACTGTTACAAAACGTGCTGACATGCCAAGAAGGTAATCAGGTGTTTGATTAAGGAGTGTTGGAGCAGAATGCACTAGAGGGACTGTGTATCTTTCTCGTCTGTAAACACCTTTGGATCCCTTCAAAACAAGCTAGAGAGTGACACTGGGAAGAGGAATATTTCCTTTCTGCACTTATTACTCTAGTGACCCAGTATAAATAAATTAATGCCATTAATCAGATGAGACAACTCCAACAGCCCCTGAACATTACCTGATTAATCTGGCTAATTTGAGTCTTTTTCAATATGCATTTCTACTAAAATCATTTAAAACTGCATATTTGTGTGCATGCTCAGTTTAAAGGATTCTTTTGCTGTGATATTTCTGATTGTCCAGAACATGTGTGAGATTTGCAGGCAGAGTTTGCAGCCAGATCACAAATCACAACACGTCCAAATAGCTCAATAAGTGCTCCCCCTTCCTCTCATCTCCATTAAGAACTTGGAGTGGTCAATAGGTCCAGCCGAACACCAGGGACCGACCCTATTGATTTCACAGACGGAGAAGGAGGGCAGCCATTAACTGCGCACTTCCTGTAGCCTCTGGATCTGCTCAGACTGACAGAGATCCTCGCCTAATGATATTTCCACATCATTTTACTCAATAAGAGCGTTGATTATTGTTTCATCGTATTTTAGGTGTTGCCAAGCAGTTGAAATGCAGAAATACAGTAGGAACACACTTTATGAATTTATAAAGTACGTTTGGTTTTAGGGCATTTAGTGCCATGGTGAACTAAAAACACAGAAAACAGCCAGTGTTTCATGTAGGTAATGAGCTTTGACTAATTGTTCTGTGTAATGAAGCTTCTTGCAGCGGTGCTAACTGGGTTTTTCATTGACTCCATTTGGCACTGAAATATTTAGTAGCTAAGGACAGTTCCCTCAGGAAAAGAACAGATTAAAGTGGAAAGTGAATATTGGATTTGCAGTCCAAATAATTCATATTGTAGCTCTGTGATTGCCAAAGTGTAAATAAGTGACTTGTCTAAACATGATCATACATAAAGCAAAAAGCAGCTGCACTTACTGCACTTGTTGACACAGATACTCCAAGCAAACACAGGTTTGTTTACTTTTCTTTTATATCAAAAAAGGAAATAGATTATTTCATTTTGACATCTACAAACCTCTCAATTTACACACCAACAGAAGCATATAATCACGCAGTAACTCTGAGGCACAAAAACAGGAAACTTCTCACTATTTCATGTTGCACATTTGTCGTTTTTGCCTAAAATTGCACATTTAGACTCCAGCTGCAATGTCAGTGAACATAGTGACAGTGAAATGCTGTACAAGGGAAGGGATACACGTGGGGTTTGATGGAGGGAGAGTCCGTCTACCGAATCAAAGACATTAATCAAACTAAATGCATAGGAAAATCGGGGAGGCGAACAGAGAGAGAGAGTGAGAGAGAAAGAGAGAGACAAAGAGTGAAACAGAGAAGAAGAACAGCAGCACATCAACACATTCAGTGTGGACAACACCAAAGCAAAAAGAAAAAAGAAAAAAATCAGAAAACAAGAAGAAGAGCGCCCACCTCTCAGGTGGAGCTCTTTTTTATCATTCTCATCTGGTGAGCAGCCCGTTCACAAACGCATTGACGCTTTCTCATCAAAGCTGTTTGTGTTGGACTCTATTACTATATATTTACACACATAGATTTTCTTTACAAGTGTTTGTTTTCTACATTTAAAAACACGACTTCTAAACAAATGCATAAAAAATATGCAAAATCATAACGGTCTGTGACATCTGATCAGAGCTGTTACTATGAATTTATTGCTTTGTACACTGAGGGGTGTTTGGTATCACCTGCACACTACTGGCTAACTGTGGTGGAGCCTCGTTGTTGAGGGCCTGTTCTACCTTGAAACATTAGACTTTCGGCTGAAATAAAGCTTCATTTTGTTGTGTTCTTTTGTTTGTTTGTTTGTTTTTTATGTGCCTTTGGTTAATTGTGCAAAGAAATCGAAGCATCAGTAACAGTTGCTGAGACAAAGACGAGTTTAAAAGAAACAGAGACGAATGGACATACAAATATGTACAAATTTCACTTTGTTCCATGCATAAATACACATCCACACACATCTACATTGTGCTGACAACAGGTCTTCACAAACAAGTGACAAAAACAAATCAAGTTGGCCCCATTCAGACGTTGTCAGTGAAAGTGTGGAAGGAAAATCAAAGATGATTGTAATGCATGTTGTTTGTTCTTTCCAGGGAGAAACACTTGGCGCCCAGACAGAGACAAAGAAAAAAGCTCTTCAGACGTTCTCTCAGTTTAGTCATCTGTAGGTTGAGCAGAGTGGAGGAAAATTAAAGTAATCTAAACTCCAGTATTTAAAAAAAAAGGCAGAGGGTGTTCAAGACTTGTGAAATGTAATCAGAGGTTTATGTATGGAAACACACATGCATATATAATTTTGGTCTGATGTATAATTTCTAGTTTGAGTTCACTTTATTCTTTGTAATGTCATAATATGACTTCTCCACCTTTGTGTTTGGTTTGACAACTTAAGAAGTTTTTGAGCTTGGAAGAAACAACTTAGCCATAACTTCCTAACCTACAGAAAAATATTTTCCACATCTTAGGACACAGGTGGATGTTTTCATACCGACTCCTGCCACCTGCAGGGCTCCATAGAAAACTTCTCCCCAGGTTTCCAAACATAAAGGCAATAGTTTTACAACTGTCAGTGAAGCATAACATGTCCATTCTTACTTCCATTCAATAGTGGGGAAAAAAACAAAAAAACAATCAGAAGTTTAAAAAAGAATAAAATTTTACATAGCAGTGATTGCCACTTTAACTGTATATTCATTCTATAAATAAAAATATTTTATTCTGGTAAAATGTCGTCAGCGTATATGTAAACAAATACCAAATACTTGTGTAGGAATGTTCATAACTTCTGTATTAATCTTAACATATTAACTCATCCAACTTTTGTTTACCTTCAACAAGATGTAAAAAAAAGAGGAAAAATGATGGGAAAAAATATTAATATTTAGATTTGTGCCAACTGGTCTCAAACTGTATGATGAATAACATGCAAAATTACATTGCATGACATTTAAACTGTTTTTTACTCTTATTTAAATACATATATTGTAAAGAAAGGATGCTCTGCCAATAGCTTAAAGAAACAATTTACCTTAATTAACTGAAATATAAAAACTGTATAAAACAAAACACAAGAAATTACCCTGAATGTCATGAATGTTTAATATTATGGTTCTATTCAGTTTTAATCTCCAGTGTCCTCCTGTATTTCAGTAGGCACCCTAACAATATGCATTCAAAGTTACCTACCTCCTCAGCATCTGTATGCATATTTATTTTGCTCTGTTGGGAAGATTATTTTTTATTTTCAATAAACATTTTGAGGTTTTTGGCCCTGTAATATCACTATTTCCATACTGAGTTTGGTCATTTCTTTTACTTTTTCATTGCACGAACCCATTTTAAGGCCGAGTTTGACCATTGACATCTTGGTCCCACGTGGTGCATATTTAATCCTCAAACTCATATATATTTACTCTTTAATATTTCTATCTAATAGGTTTGACTTGAAATAACTCTTTTAAGAATGCATTAGTTCATCTCGATGTGGTTTGGCAGAATAATTACTGGAATAAAGCACATTATGACGTAATGGTTTGCAGAAATCAAACCGTAAACTGCAGATGTGCTCAGTTATCAAACTGACAACAAGTAAAAACATTTCAGTAACCTCATGTTTAACCGAAACGTTCATCAACATCAATTTGTTACTTGCTGAATCTCTAATCTACAGGTCATTCGCATCCAAAAGCCAGTGACAGGAAAATAAATCATATTGGTGCACTGCAAGGACACGCTTTTCAGAAGAGATACAATACAATCTATAACAACAGAGAATTTAGTTTCTGTTTACAGTGCTATGTATTAACATATTTCTACACTGAGGTGGCTGGCTTCTTGGATGCTGTTCACTACATGTTTAGCTGACCAGTGTGCTTTTCATGTAATCCTACAGGCTTCGGTGTGGTCAGAAAGCCTCAGCTGATGGGATGAACATGGACAAGTTTACACACAATTGCACTCCAAATAAATATCTATTATTAATATGCATAATAGTACATTTACATACTGCCAAATTGATATGTGCTACACCTCTAGTCATCAAATGTTGTATTATTCTTCTTATATATATTTATATATATTAGTAATTTTTACACTGAATTGATAATTTTTTAGGGTTTTTCTGTGCAAACAATAAGACAATAGATTGTAGCTTTTCTTGTTTCTCATTTGTTGATATTCTTAGGACTAAAACAGACGTACACTCTGGAAACTCCGGGAAACAAAGTCAACTCATGTGTCGCAAACTTCGTGTTTGGCCTAAGAATACCCTTCTTCCTTCCTGTATCCGTAGCCTCCTTCCTGTGCTTCCTCTTGAACGTACTCCTCCGTCTTCTCCCAGCCGGTTGCCCAGCCTCCATTCACCTGTGTGGTCGCACCGTAAGTTTTGGCTGCACCCCCAAAAGCTCCGTAACTCTGGGTGATGTCACCAGTCTCCTCCGCCAACTCATCCTCATCGATGAAGCCACATTTTTCCTCACTTGTGAGTTCCGGGTCGGCCCACGGCTGTTTCTCTCCAGAGGCAAAGATCCCATAGAAGACCACTCCTCCGTAGTGCACCAGGGAGGCTATCAGGAATACGTACTGCCACTCTTCTCGAGTCTGACGCAAAGAAAGAAAAATATCACATTTATTATCCAGAAAATACTGAGGTAGCAACCAGAATAAGACAGAGAGTTTACTCTCTTCTTCAGTAAAATGAATAAGACAGACAGTTCTTTACTATTTCTGGCAACGAATTTATTCTGTTCCTATTTAAACAACATTTCCTCTTGTGACCATGTGCTGGCAAAGAGAAGTTGTTACAAAAAAAAAAAAAAACATTAATCATTTATTCAAGTGACACAGTTTTCAATAATAATAATAATAATAATAATAATAATAATAATAATAATAATAATAATAATAATAATAATAATAATAATAATAATAATAATTCTTTATTGATCCCCCGAAGGGTGGAAATTTGTACGTCTCAGCTTAACCATCAACAATAATTAAAAATGATTAAATAAATATTCATAAGTATCATGACAAGGCTATAAAATCTCTTATAACCTTGTCAATGACCAATGCAAATATCCTGAGAGTTTCAGCACTCAAACTGTTTTCATTAAAAAAAGGTCAATGGATTTTTGAAGACTCATCTTTGGTGATAATATTTCAGAAGTTGAAATGCCTCCTTACCATAACCCCAATTTTTTGCTCTCCCCATAGATTCGCCATCAGATTCAAATCAAGGCTCTGGGCCTCACCAAATGTTAATGTTACTTCTAGTAAAAAATGTAAAAGAAAAATTGTTTGTAAAATTAAAAGATTACTTATTTAAGGCTAAAGCAGCCAGAAGTACGAATAGTTTTGGCTTTTTCTTATGGAAGACTTGACTTCATATTACTTTTTCATCAGATGGTTTTCCTGTTCAATTACTCTTCACACATTCTGTTTTGTATTTATTTTATGGCATTTGTAACAGACCACATGCCAGCATGGTATTATCTGTAAACTAGATTTCTATGTAAATTAGTACAAATCATTAACATCAACATTTTTAACTGCATCTGCTTTAAGATGACAAAACTCCACTTTGGAACTGGTTTCAGTAGATCAAGCTGATAGCTTGTTAGCTGACTTGCAGTTCTTTAGCTGGATTAAGCTCAATCTGCAGGTGAAGTTTTATTTCATGCAATGTCTAAAACTTCACCTGCATTGTTTTTTTTATGTTTAAACATTTAATAATAATAAGAATAGGAATGTAATTATTTCATTCAAGAATGTCAAGAATCCTTCAGGATATTTTTTTTAATCTGGGATGTTTGTTATGTTCACCGGCAGAGAATAGGGATTTACCTTGTTCTTTGTCATAGCACCAACAATTAGAGGGCACACCATCCCAGACAAGGTACCAACACCATTAGAGATGCCCATTAGGATACTGGCATAACGAGGAGCGATGTCCAGATGGTTCACATTAAAGCCTGGTGGTATTAAATGTAACATGAAATTAAAACACCGCAGACCCATTTAACTTTTTTTTTTTTTTTTTTAGGAAACAAGTTCAGTTAGTCATATTTAGCTACTGTATTTAGGGAGCTAGTGTGACAGGATGCACTGAGTAAAGCTGAAGATAAAAGCAGCACAAATGCAGACCATCTTGTTGCAGAAATAGGCAACGACTCTCAACACGTCCTCCTCCCTCCCCCCTCTCTGACTGGCTGAATGAGTAAGTGTCCTCTGAGCTGCTGCACGCCGCCTGCCTGGCGTATCCCCCGAGACAGCTTGCACTGAATTATTAAAGACTCTGGCAGAAAGCTTGAGAGCAAGAGGAAAGAAACTGATTTTGCACACAGACCTCTGGATCCTTTGCTTCCTTTGCACTGAACAAAAACATGAGCTTTGAGATCTGTTGAATGACTGGAAGGTCAAAGGAATACAGTCTAATGTACACAGACAAAAATTTCAATTTATTCATCAAAAAAATGATACCTTTAAGTGACATCTAGAATATAAGTAGGCACTACAAATACGGTAAAGCGATTTGATCAAAACTGAGCATTGTGTCATAATTTGTCTGTCTCTTGTAACACTTTTATGAACATATCACAAACCTGATATGGCAAATCCACTGAAGCCCACTGCCAGCACAAGGAAGGAAATTGCCACCCCTTTGCTATGGGAATACCCCACCACCAGCAGCAATGTGGCCTCCATGCCAAATCCTAGCAGGAAGAGAGACAGCGGGTCACACGTGCGCAAAGTACACAAAAAGCCCGGGGGCCACTCGCTGGTCATCGGGGTGCCAATTGAATTAAGCATGATACATGCTCTGCACTCAATTACATAGCTGACAGATATGAAATCAATGCACAGTGACCCACACTCAGAACGAGTCAACCTGAGAGCTTCAGGTATTGTACAGACAGATTTTACAAAAATACAAACAAACTCATCTCTAAAATCCATCTGACCAGGCAGGAAAAAAAAAAAAAAAAACATCTGTGAAAGTAACACCCTGTGGCTGAGCAAGAGAAGTGTGAAAATGATTTTTTTTTTCTTTTTCATACATCTGCGGTTCAGCTTTCTCACCTCCACAGTTCATTATTTTCCTGACAGTGGTTGTTGTCAAGATGTTCCTGCTGCGCAGGTAGTCGGCCAGCTGACCCCCAATGGGCACGATGATGGTCATCACCAAGTGAGGGAGGGCAGAGAGTATGCCCACCTGTAAATAAAAAAAACGTTTAATCATCTACTGTCCCTATGAAAACAGAACAAAACCAACTTTAAGATGCAGATTAAATCTGCACTCAAGCGTTTAAATTAGAAAAATTTGAATGCAAATGACCATTCCTCTTTTATTGTTGCCTTTGCAAACAGATATTTCTTTATTTAGTTTGTTTTTTTGTAATTATGACTGACATTGAGGTTTAAAAAGAACATTTTCTTGGCATCTGCTTGTGGGAGTGTTAACACAGCGAGTTTCCAAAATGATTTAATCACCTGTAGTTCCAAGTCTTCTTAGACATCAGATGCGTTTTCCAAACGTTTTCTGTCACACTTTAATAATATGGCTACAGCATCTGAATGTTTATGTTTTAAGGTTTTGAGGAAAAACAAAGAACTCACACAGAACCCAGAAGGTTATTTTGTTAATCATTTATAGAAGAATGATTTATCTTTTTAAAATGTGTCTTTCCATATGCCTTCTGCTTGAGTTTGGAGACATTTTTTCAGGCCTTTCAAATAAATGTTAAGATAAAACATAACCAAAGACAGAAAGAAAATAACATCAATACTGAACTGTAGAAGGGGAATTGTAAAAAAAATGTCTTGTATAATATGACTAAATCCATATTTATAGGTAAAATTCTGGCAACCACAGCTGCCGACATTTTACCATAAATTAGAGAGGTATGCTTTTTGTTTTGTTTTGTTTTGGGAGTTTTTACAGTGTAGCCTGTGTCCAAAGATAAAAACCTAGAACAACGCTCCAAAGGCATCTGGAAAGTTTTTTCTCCAAGTATGCAAATTCAGAAAATTTCTCATTAAACGTCATCAATATCAAAGTCATTTGATTGTTTACGGAAAAACGAAATGCTGAGTGGGCTGTCAGGGATATTGTAAACAAATAAATAAATTGCAATATTGCCCCTTTGTACACCAAGTTAAACTGGTTGCATTTCCCCTTATTAATAATGCAATTACACATAGAGCATGTCCACCACCTACATTAGCTGAAGCATGATTTACTTGGTCATTTAATTATGCTTTATGTTTATGCAACATGGCCCACCTTGCTTATCTCAAAGCCGAACACTTCCTCAAAGTATGCAGGCTGACTGATGAGCAGCAGGTAGAAGGTCCAGCTCCTGCAGAAGTTTGCCACAATGATTGCATAGACAGGCATAGAGGTGAAGAACTTCCTCCAAGGGGTCTTGAATTTCTAGAAATCATTAAAAATTGATTGATTTATAAATAGAAACAGACAGCTGAGAAACAAATAAAAACCAGACAGTCATTTTTATGTGCAGTTTTGATTTCTACCTCTGACGGACCCATCAGCTTGGCACTCTCTCCAATGCTCTCCTCTATGTAGACGCGCTCTTCATCAGTGATGGAAGGGTGATCAGCAGGGCTCTCGTAAGACACAAGGATCCAGAACATGTACCAGAAAATACCGAAGCAGCCTGATAGAGGAACATATTTAAAATCTTTGGTTAATCACAGATTAAGTACTGCAGATAATCTTGACCTCAAATGTGAGCATATTTGAAGGATGTGTCAACCGAAATGCCAGAGAGGAAGAAACAAAGAAAAAAAAACCCAGACAGGAGAGCTAACTGTATCCAGTCTGGAGGGAAAGACAGGGGGCTGTTTATTGACAAACCAAAACAACGGGGAGGGAAATCAATACTCAGTCTGCCTGGATAAATCCGTTTGACTTTCACTGGACTCTTTAGCTGTCAGAGTCTAGAGCTTAGAAACACCTCCGCCTGAATATGAGCAGAACGCGTCCATTCATCCATTTACTTGCCGTATACATAAAACACTGAGGACCATCCTGTGTACTGGACCAGGATCCCAGCCAGAGGCATCGCTACCACAGCACCAGCATAAGAGCCTAACAAACAACAACACAAGAACATCGACGCATTTACGATTAGGCATGGTGAACATTATAACAGATTCAGATGTACAGTTCAGCAGTGTGTTTATATAGGAAAATGTCTGTTTACCACAGAATGAGAGGGTAGCCAGGCGGCTCCTTTCTAGTGGTGGAGCCCACTTGCTCCAGATGCCGTGACAGGCTGGGTAAGTCACTCCCTGAACACACCACAATGAGGGTCACTATTAACTTAGTCCATTCATACAAAGGCACCAGCTTTATTTTAAATCACAAGCTAGTTATATTCACTTGTTTGCATACAGTTGTGTATTGTAAATATACATTACAGTACATGATATTTGCAGTATGTTGCGTTTAGTTGACTCTGAGGTACCCTTGCAGTCTATCCTGGAAAGCCCTGCCCACACATGAAGCTGAACAAGCACAATAACTAACAGAAATTAACATTTTCACCCCTGCTATAACCATGAACACACTGAGCACCTGATGAGCAATTTATGGAGCAAAGCAGGTCTCTGGATGTCAAATGTTTATCAACTGCTAAATAGAAGAAATTGTGGAAATTACAGTCTGCATGTTCTGTCTTGTAGCAGAACAATGTAGAAAGCAGTCAGTCTTTAAAGGACTAAATAATGAATTAAAATGTATTTCCCGTTCTCATTTTATGTTTAAAAAAAATCAAAACTGTAAAACAAGGAGGGCTTTTCTACGTTTGGAAATGCACACAACAGGCAAAGTTTACTGGCTTATTTTTTCAAAATAAAGTCAAAGGAGTGATGTGACTTAAATCAAAATTTTCCCTCTAATATATCTCTAAGGTGCAGGTGGAGGTGGGGGGGGGCATGCTGCTGATGCTGCGTATCCAGGATACAATGCATGACGTACGAAGAATGAGAGCTCGAATGTCCTACAAAAACAAACTGTAGTGGATCAGATCAATAATGCTCATCTCAAATTCCCTCTGGCTACATATCCAGAAAGCATGCTACAGTCAGCCCCTGCACTGTTTTGCTGGTGGATTGAATTGAAACATAGCAAAGCTACGTTTTAAATATGTTTTACGTTATTTCCAGTCAAAACGAGGAGGTGGAAGAAATTTAGACGATCTTACCTCCACGAGTCCTTGTAATATTCTGACAAAAATAACACACCCATAGTGGACTCGAGCAGCAGAGGGGATGAACATGTTGAGAGTGGAGGTGAGGACAATAGCTGCACCAAACACCCTGTAAATAATAAGAGGAAAAACATTACAAAATAATGGCATTTTAGCACTTTGATTATTACAGTAATGCTTCTTGATGGGTTTTTAGCTTGCATTATTTAACTGAGAAAGGATTTGATCAAATAAATCGGCCATGAGGTCTTTATATTACTTTTTTTTTTCTTTACAAAACAGTAAAGCGTCTGTAATTTAACGTTTTTTCCTTACGTTAAAAAATATTTTTGCAGATCATGTATTTGGTGACGATAAGCTGCACGCATCCTCTTTAAGCGTCGTCATAGAAATAAATAATAAAAGCTGCGGTGCTCTCTTACCGGTCTCACAGTCGCTTGGTAACCACAGTTTAAAAAAAAAACAGAGTAATGTCGTTTGATAGCAATAGGGTGGGGTGGGGGGATTGATTTCCAGGATACTGTGCGAAATCTTGCAAAAGAAACGGACAAAATGGCCGTTTCTTTAGCCTCTTTTTTTTTTTTTTTTTTTTTTTTTTGACTTAAAAAAAAAAAAAAAAAATTTAAAAAAACCAA